>NW_027224343.1:1070000-1362351 GCF_023699985.2 Odocoileus virginianus | reverse complement strand
CCCTTACCTGTGGTCCGCACCCCACCCCCACTCTGCTCACTGGATGCCGATAGGATGGGGACCCAGGAGCCCACGAAATGGGCGTTCCCAGCCGCAATGGAGACCCCTGAGACCTGGGACCCACTGCCTAAGATCTCCGAGGAGGCACGCTCCGCCCCCGATGCGGGCCAGGTGTGCTCCGCCCATACGCCCACTTCCAGGAGTGGCTACTGCCGCCAGGTGAAATCCATCCAGGAGCAAATCCACCCCACCGAGACAACCCAAGCTTTTTATCAGCTGTGAAGTGAAGTCGCTCAGTCATGTCCGACTCTTTGTGACCCCATAGACTGTAGCCTATCAGGCTCCTCAGTCCATGGAATTTTCCAGGCAAGAGTACTGGAGTGGGTTGCCATTTCCTTCTCCAGGGGATCTTCCCAACCCAGGGATCGAACCCAGGTCTCCCGCACTGCAGGCAGACGCTTTACCCACCAGGGAAGCCCCACGCTAGGTACCTGGAAAGGGGGAGGCTGGCGAGGTGCACGGCGCGCCCCACGGGCCACCGCCCCGACTTCGACCACCACCGCGTCCCCGCCCGCGGGCCTCGGCGCTGCCGGCCTGTGACGCATGGGGACCCCACCGTGCGCCGGTCGACCGCCGCCCGGAGGTCCCCGCCGACGCCAGACGACCATCCCCACATCCCCCTGTAACGGGGCAGAGCCCTCCCCCACCACCTCGCACACCCCTACGGCACCCCCCCCCCCCGGGACCCCGTCCACTCCCCTCAACCACCGGGACCCCCTACCCGCGCCCGGGTCCCAGGCACCCTTCTCCCCCCACCACCAAGGGCAGAGGGAAGAGGCTCCGACGGGAAGTGTGGCGCCAAGCGGGCAGGGGACACGACAGAGGTGAGAGGGCGAGAGAACCGGACAAGCCAGCCGCGGGAGGCGTGGAGAGGGGGGGATTGGGAGCAAGCCCCGAGGCTCGGAGGGCGTGAGGAGGCGCCTGGCGGTCCGCGGCTGGGGCGGGGGCAGAGGAAGGCAATAGTGTCCGGCGCCAAGACCAACCTCGAGGGAACGTGGCGGGGAGGTCGGACGGAAGAGGGACACCAGAGACGACGCCACTGGGCGCGGGGCAAGGGTGGCGGGGCGCCCGGCCGGGGATGGAGGCGGGAAGGGCCGGTGGCGGGCGGGAAGGCGGAGGAGAGCCGCCTTTCCCACCCGACCCCCACTCTGCACGCCGCCCCCCACCTTCTCGCGCGGCCCCTCATCCCCTACCACTGGAAAGGCCACCGGACCCGACCGCCCGCCCGGGGCGCGCCGCCTTCCAGACGTCTTTCTCTCCCTTCCTTCCCATCCCGTGCAGCACCGGTGGAGGAGAGGCTCCGGAGCGGCGAGGCGGGCGCCGCTCTTGGAACCGACCACGTTAATGATCCTTCCACAGGTTCAGCTACGGAAACCTTGTCAGCTGATCTGTCTATAATTCAGGGATAAAACTATGACTACAGAAAGGAAAGATGGCCTGACCTAGAATGGCCATGATATTCTATAGAACCAGAGAAAATTGGTTAAAATTAAAAAAACTTTTAGCTGGTTCTTTTGCATATGCAATTAAAAACAATTAGCTTGTTAGAAAGGCCTGCCTAGGGCAAAGCTTGAAGTTAACCCTTTCCTTGAAAAACACTGCCCACTTTGCTCGAGACCTCAGCCTTGGGCAAATGAGAACTTCAGTTCAGTCGCTCAGTCGTGTCTGATTCTTTGTGACCCCATGAATCGCAGCATGCCAGGCCTCCCTGTCCATCACCAGCTCCCGGAGTTTACTCAAACTCATGTCCATCGAGTAGGTGATGCCATCCAGCCATCTCATCCTCTGTCGTCCCCTTCTGCTCCTGCCCCCAATCCCTCCCAGCATCAGGGTCTTTTCCAATGAGTCAACTCTTCGCGTGAGCTGGCCGAAGTATTGGAGTTTCAGCTTCAGCATCAGTCCCTCCAATGAATACCCAGGGTAGATTTCAGGTGCTGTCATCAAGAAAATATATGGTAACTATGTGAGGGAAAGATATTTTAATTAGCTTCACTGCAGTAATCATTTCACTATATATCTCAAATCCTCATCTGGTACACCTTAAATATGTACAATTTTTTATTTTTTAAAAAAAGATCCAAAAATAAATAAAAAGAAAGCTGTCCTGAACATTTGCTAACACTTTTTTTCTTATATTCCGAATTATACAGCCATGAATTCTAAGGCAATAAATAGTCATAGTTGTCATTGACAATTGCAAGAAAAACTCTAAATATAGTCAGTGATACAAACACAGCTCCAAGGCTTAGAAGAAATTTTCTTTCAATCCGAATAACATGACTGGAGACAGAAGATTGATTTGACCAAAGACAAAAAGATCAATATAACAATTATTTTAGTATTTCTCTTTACCATTCCAAGACGAGATATACAGGGGACATGAAATTCATTCAGACATAAATTAAGAAGACAGTGTGAAATAAATTATTTTTTCCATTCCTTCACAATCTTTCCCAGCGTCTTTCCCAGCAGTATTACTTTAGAAAGTAACAATATGTCTGCAAAATGTTTTCCTACCTGGTTAGTCTTAAAGGGCATTCCCCTTGTGTGCTTTCTGTCAAATTGCTCATTCCACTTGCCTTTGAAATAGATGGCATTCACCAGGATGAGCTTAATAAGAGGACAGACTGTCCAGCCCCCAGTATCTCTGATATCTTACCTATACAGAGTATGAAAGTTACTGCTATTGGGGGAGAATAAACTTTTCCTTTACAAACGTTCTCTCGACATTGAGAAAAGGCTGGAATCCTGCCTCTCTGGCCACCTGAGGACTCAGGGGGATGATGATTCATGCTGGGCACACATGCAGTGTAGTGCTTGTCCTCAAACAATAGTCTTGAAGCAGAGACTAACACTAGGTTTAAGCATTTTTCAGAAATCACCACTTCATAAGCCCAAAAAAATATTAGATTGGCATTGGGGCTTCCCTGATGGCTGAGACAGTAAAGAGTCTGCCTGCAATGCAGGAGATCCAGGTTCGATCCCTGGGTTGGGAAGATCCCCTGGAGAAGGGAATGGCAACCCAGTATTCTTGCCTGGAGAATCCCATGGACAGAGAAGCCTGGCAGGCTAGAGTCCATGTCAGAATGGCATTACTGGCCTGAAAACCCAGCAAACACATACCCACAGGCCACTGGAAGCAGGGTCAGAGTGGTCACGCTGTGGGGTCACATCCGGGCAGTCTCCACCATCTCCCTCATAACAGTACCTCCCCCGAAAAGACAACCTCTCACCTTTCGTCTTCTCCATCACCCAGTCGTTTATGTGTTTCCTGCATTCTTCGGTGTCTTCAGCAAAGGACAGCTCCTCCAGGTCAGCCTGATAGAACTTCTGGCAGGATTCCTTAAAAGCCTACAAATGAATACCAAGTGTAGCCATATTCTACTTGGCAAGGTTTCCTAAAAGTGTGAAAACATTTTTTCTTAACATGTTTCTGGCATAAATGCTTGCACAGGGCAATCTATACTTTAAGACTCATTTGTGCAATTAATAAAAATGTATAGACCACTGACAATGTGCCAGGTGTCAACACCAGGGTGAAGATAGAACATTGGACCAGAGGTGGCTCACAGACTGCTGAGACACACACACACACAGAGCTACAGGCTCACAGTATACTGAGACACACACACATACAGAGCTACAGGCTCACAGTCTGCTGAAACACACACACAGAGCTGTAGGCTCACAGTCGGCTGACACACACACACACACACACACACACACACACAGAGCTACAGGCTCACAGTCTGCTGAGACACACCCACACAGAGCTACAGGCTCACAGTCTGCTGAGACACACCCACACAGAGCTACAGGCTCACAGTCTGCTGAGACACACACACACACACACACACACAGAGCTATAGGCTCACAATCTGCTGAGACACACACACAGAAACTGCAGGCTCACAGTCTGCTGAGAAACAGACACACAGATCTACAGGCTCACAGTCGACTGAGACACACACACACGCACAGATCTACAGGCTCACAGTCTCCTGAGACACACACACACACATAGAGCTACAGGCTCACAGTTGGCTGAGACACACACACACACAGCTACAGGCTCACAGTCGGCTGAAACATGCACACACACACACACACAGAAGCTGCAGGCTCACAGTCTGCTGAGAAACACACACACACAGAGCTATAGGCTCACAATCTGCTGAGACACACACACAGAGCTACAGCCTCACAGTCTGCTGACACACACACACAGAGCTACAGGCTCACAGTTTGCTGACACACACACACAGAGCTACAGGCTCACAGTATACTGAGACACACACACATACAGAGCTATAGGCTCACAGTCTGCTGAAACACACACACAGAGCTGTAGGCTCACAGTCGGCTGAGACACACACACACACAGAGCTACAGGCTCACAGTCGGCTGAGACACACACATACACAGAGCTGCTGGCTCACAGTCTCCTGAGACACACACACACACACACAGAGCTGTAGGCTCACAGTCAGCTGAGATACACACACACAGAGCTACAGGCTCACAGTCTGCTGAGACACACACACACAGAGCTACAGGCTCACTGTCTGCTGAGACACACACACACAGAGCTACAGGCTCACTGTCTGCTGAGACACACACACACACACACACACAGAGCTACAGGCTCACAGTCTCCTGAGACACACACACACACACACAGAGCTACAGGCTCACAGTCTCCTGAGACACACACAAACACACACAGAAGCTACAGGCTCACAGTCTGCTGACACACACACACAGAACTATAGGCTCACAGTCGGCTGAGACACACATACACACACACACACACACAGAGCTACAGGCTCACAGTCTGCTGAGACACACCCACACAGAGCTACAGGCTCACAGTCTGCTGAGACACACCCACACAGAGCTACAGGCTCACAGTCTGCTGACACACACACACACCCACAGAGCTATAGGCTCACAATCTGCTGAGACACACACACAGAAACTGCAGGCTCACAGTCTGCTGAGAAACAGACACACAGATCTACAGGCTCACAGTCGACTGAGACACACACACACACAGATCTACAGGCTCACAGTCGACTGAGACACACACACACACAGATCTACAGGCTCACAGTCTGCTGAGACACACACACATACAGAGCTACAGGCTCACAGCTGGCTGAGACACAGACACACAGAGCTACAGGCTCACAGTCTGCTGAGACACACCCACACACAGCTACAGGCTCACAGTCGGCTGAGACACACACACACACACAGAGCTACAGGCTCACAGTCTGCTGAGACACAGACACACAGAGCTACAGGCTCACAGTCTCCTGAGACACACACACAGAGCTGCAGGCTCACAGTCGGCTGAGAAACACACACAGAAGCTACAGGCTCACAGTCTGCTGAGACACACACACACACACAGAGCTACAGGCTCACAGTTGGCTGAGACACACACACACAGAGCTACAGGCACACAGTCTGCTGAGACACAGACACACACAGAGCTGCAGGCTCACAGTCTGCTGAGACACACACACACACAGAGCTGCAGGCTCACAGTCTGGTGAGACACACACACACAGAGCCACAGCCTCACAATCTGCTGAGACCCACACACACAGAGCTACAGGCTCACAGGATGCTGTGAAACACACACAGAAGTTTCAGGCTGTCCCGAGAACATCGGCTGCAGCAACTAAGCATATAACAGCCTGTAAACATTCCTGTTAAACATGTAACTCCATGTTGACCTTCTGTTTGATTTTATCTCCTCCACTGGGTGGTCTAATCATGTTTTATTCATTTCTGTACCACCAACACCGACCAGAGGGTCTGAAACATCCTCTTGGAATGATTGGGAGGCTTGAAGTAGGCTATCAAAAAGTCTTGTAGGTCTTCCAGGAATAGAATCTGTGTGTGTGTGTGTGTGTGTGTGTGTGTGTGTGTGTGTGTGTGTGTATGCACGCATGCACGTGGGGGGTGGCGTGCGTGCATGTGTGTGTGTGTGTGTATGTCTGTGTGCATGTGTGTCTGTGTGTAGGGAATTAGGGAGAAAAGTAACAAGGGATGAGTCATGAAATGTAAGTTGGGGTCAAATCAGGAAGGGCATTATATGTAACACATTAAAATCCACAGATAACTCACCTCATAAAAACTTGTTTTCTGATATCCTGTGCCTGGCAATTGGCTCCCATCCTCTGCCCATCTCCTGTCCTCAAACATTTTAGCTTCTACAGAGGAAAGAAGATGTAGAGATAAGAACCCAAGCGACCATGAAAAGTGGAGAATGATCCTCTGTGTCCTCAATATTCCCCAATTACAATATTCAAAGATCTGGCTGATATTCAAAAATGAGCATCCATTAACCAGAAGATTCCTGGAATCACAAGTACTTATCCTAGAAAACCTAACTAGCTGAAGGATTCCGAATCATCTCCAAGGATACTGAAGCCCAGAGCAGGCAATCTGCACAGGGTAGCACCCTACAGCAGGCAAAACAAGGTTATATCTGCATCTTACAGAATAATCCTTGGAGCTGCCAACTGGTAAGATGGCCAGACTTACCCTGATCATCTCCTTAATCTTAAAACAGCATCCTGCTACTTATCATTTGGCACAGTTGTTTGATTCTCACTTATGGACTAATGGCAGGCTTTTATTGGCCTAGGGAACTTTGGAATTACATGCTGCAGTAAATAGGAAATACTCAGATACAAAATCTTATTTTTTAGGGACATATTTTAATTTTAGAAAGACTATTCTATCAGTAGTACAGAAGGACCAGGCTGGACTTGGAGAGATCAGTTAGAAAACAATTAAAATAACAGTGTAGAAGGTGTGAGAGCCTGGACACAGGCAATGACAATGGTGATTCAGAAGACAGGACAAATTTAAGAGACTTTGCGAGGTCAGCTCCACAGAAAGTGCCCAGCAGAGATGAGACAGGGGTTAGGGGTTGTGGTCACTGAGATGGGGATGGGAGAAGACAGGTGTGGGTGCAGGAGGATGGACAAGTTGAAACTGACATCCGTAACTTGTTTTATTTTCAGTGTCTTTTTCATCAATGTGGGAGCACTACTTACTGGCAGGAAATCACACGTCTTTTCCCCAAAGAGTCTGTTGGCAGTTCTGAGCAGGCTCTGTGGGCCGGGCGTGCTCACTTCCCTGAGGAGTGACTGCAAACCTCGGTGGACATCTCCACCTTCATTCAGACAAAGTGCCTGGTGATAGAAGACTAGAACACTGACTTATAACAGGCCATCTTCTGCCTCAAAGAGCTCTTCCCAAACAAATGTCTGCGCTGAAAATCACAAAGGATCCTATTTTTAAAGAAGTTTGGTTTGACCACCTAGCACAGAGTTACTCAACCTGGAAATACAGACATTTGGGGCCACAAAGCTGGTGTCTCAGTGGTAAAGAATCTGCCTGCCAATGCAGGAGACATAGGAGACGCAGGTTTGATCCCTGGGTTGGGAAGATCCCCTGGAGGAGGAAATGGCAACCCACTCCAGTATTCTTGCCTGGGAAATCCCATGGACAGAAATCCCAAGGTGGGGTACAGTCCATGGGGTCCCAAGAGTTGGACACGACTCAGGGACTAAACCAACCACTAGGACTTTGCTGTGAGGCGGTCCTGCACCCAACAGAATATTCAGCTGCATTTCTGGCCTCTTTCCACTAGATGTCAGCAGCACCTCTCGGGTATGACAACCAACTGTCCAGACCTTGTCAGCTGTCCAAGGGGGTGCAAACCCCAGGTGGACGGACAGCCCTGCTCCAGCAGGTGCATCTACTCCAGGAAGGCAGCACGCAGTCACTCAGGAGGGAGGTGAGCAGAACAAACAGATATGGAATCACCTCTACAATACAGGAGTGAGCGGAAACAGACATGGGAGTGTTCGTTAGGGATTCCACAGAAGTCCTGCAGTCTAGACTGTATTTAAGTGTCAAATCAGAGAGAATTAAGGCTGTTCCCTTGTCTCCAAATGATCCCGGCCCAAAGCCTCCCTCCTCCAGGGAGCTGAAAGGAACAGCCACCCGGGATTCAACTGGGGCTGGGGACAGATTCTGAGGAGGGTCAGGGCACTCTGGTATTCATGAGAATGTGATGTGTATATGAGAGTTTTCTGAGACACTTTCACCAGGGAATCTACTTCCCTAAAGTAACAGCCATGCTTCACTGGTGCATGTGTGTGTGCTCACTCACTTCAGTCGTGTCTGACTCTTTGTGACCCCACGGACTGTAGCCCACCAGGCTCCTCTGTCCACGGGGTTTTCCACGCAACAATACAGGAGTGGATTGTCATTTCCTTCTCCAGGGGATCTTCCCAACCCAGGGAGTGAACCCGGTCTCCTGCATCTCCTGAATTGGCAGGCGAAATCTTTATGCACTGAGCTATCTGGAAAGCCCACTTCATTTGTATCTGAAGTCATATATAAACTATGTCAGATCAATCAGATTATATATTGATTGATTATATACATATATACACATATATATTGATGTTTTTGAACTGTGGTGTTGGAGAAGACTCTTGAGAGTCCCTTGGACAGCAAGGAGATCAAACCAGTCCATCCTAAAGGAAATCAGTCCTGAATATTCATTGGAAGGACTGATGCTGAAGCTGAAACTCCAATACTTTGGCCACCTGATGTGAAGAACTGACTCATTGGAAAAGACTCTGATGCTGGGAAAGATTGAAGGCAGAGGAGAAGGGGATGACAGAGATGAGATGGTTGGATGGCATCACCAACGTGATGGACATGAGTTTGAGTAGGCTCTGGGAGTTGGTGATGGACAGGGAAGCCTGGTGTGCTGTAGTCCATGGGATCGCAAAGAGTCAGACACGACTGAGTGACTGAACTGAACTGATATATGTGGCTGATCTATAGATAGATAGATAAGATTAAATCTAAAAAATTCCAGAAGATATAAGTCCCCATTTGTGTTGCACTTTTTCCACTTATGCATAACCTTATTCTAGAAACAATGCATTAAACAAAAAGTTCATTTACATGGTTGCATTTCCACTTGAAATATAACATCAGTAAAAGCTTAAAACAGAACAAGTTGAAATTCTTGGCTTTTCTGTGGAATACAGTTGTAATTTCCCTTGCTATCAAAGATGCAGCAAATAACACTCAGTGTATCCCATGAACACTAGCAGGAGGTTTCGTCTCACACAATTCTTCTTGCCACTTTCAGGTCTGCATTCTCTCTGTCACTTCGGTGCCCCTCCCATCTCCCGGCCTCACTGGCTTCCATTAGCCAATGTGGGGTAAGAACAGACGAGCTCTATGAGAACACAGAGGAAGCCCACATACCTGGGACATCCGGGCTGCCGTGTTCCCCTCAGCCCCCATTAAGACTGTGGTCAGGACAGAGGAGAGGCTCAGCGGAGAGAACACGTGTCACGAGTGGTCCTCTTCACCCATTTTTAATAAGTTGATGGCAAAAGTGCCGTTTGCTTCACAGAGAGCATTCATTGGTGGAGGTC
The DNA here is from genome assembly GCF_023699985.2 of Odocoileus virginianus. Lineage (NCBI taxonomy): Eukaryota > Metazoa > Chordata > Mammalia > Artiodactyla > Cervidae > Odocoileus > Odocoileus virginianus. Next base: position 1,352,800 of record NW_027224343.1, on the reverse strand, counting down.
TGTATCAAAAGGCTAACAGAAGCACATCAACCATGCCCTCCGCTAGTCACCTGCTCGTTCGTGCCCTGTCTGTGGACACTGGTTGTGGTCAGCAGAGTAGCTGCACCCTCAAACATCCATGTCGAATCCCAGAAACCTGTGGATAAGACTGAATTAAGGATCGTGCGATGGAGAGAGTCACCTGGATCACCGGGTGAGCTCAGTGTAGTCACAGGCTTCTTATAAGGACCGCAAGGGACTTCCCTGGTGGTCCAGTGGTTAAGCTCTATGCTCCCAATGCAGGGGATCCAGGTTCAATCCCAGGTCAGAGAACTAGATCCCGAGTGCCAAAACTAAGATTTGGCACAGCCAAATAAATCACTATTAAAAAAAAAAATCAAGGCAATTGGGTCAGAGGCAGAGAAGGAAATATGAAGATGGAAGTAAAGATGAGGATGATGTGGGGTCACAGATCAAAGAACAGCCTCTCAGAGCTGCAAAATGCAAGGAACTGGACTCTGACCTAGAGCCTCCAGTGGGAGTGGAGCGGAGCAGGGTGGGGGCGGGGGTAGCTCTGCCAACCTCTTACAGACCTCTGACCTCCAGAAGTATAAGATAAATCCCCCTATAACTGATCGTTCTCCCTCAATTTGGCATCTCTGGCATAATCTTGAAGCAACATTCCCCCCGGGAACGCAAATGGAATATGAAGCTCAGACCTCAAGTCATCAGGTGGACACTTTGAATCAGGCACTCACTATGGATCCAGACTTGACGTTTCCCCAGCTTAACTAAACTACAGACAAGATTCTTCCCGCCTCTAATCCCTGACCTCCCTTTCCTTAAAGAACTTACTTTAGGCAATTTGTCATCTTAAGATTTTTTTTTTTTTTTTTTGCAGTCTCTTGTGGGTTCTGCAGAAGTAGAACCTCTGATAGAATGGAGGACAGACTGTATTTAGCATCATTTTCTCCTGGGGGCCCTGAATGCCTGCCACCTCCCTGCTCCACCCTCTACCTCTAACACATACATACATCCAAAAGGGAATTTGTTCAAAGAGCATTTACGTTGAACTTTCCTTGTAATATTTTGGAGGGGAAAAAAAGGTAAAAAACAAAGGCCATAATTCCTGACTGGGAGCTCCCATCCTTGGGGAGATATGCAGGCATAAATGTCCAGTTTCAAGCCAGCCTTGCGCTCCATACCAGGATAAACTACAAAGTGCTAAGGAAGCCGACAGTAAAGCAGAAAGAAATCTCTTCAGAAGCCCAGGAGAAGGGGAGCAGTAAGTTGGTTCTCAAAGACTGGGCAGGAACTCCGGAAAGCAGAGTGTCAGGGCCGGCAGGTGCACACGATGGAAAGGAAGAGCAGGGTCCTCGTGGGACCCGGGAAGTGGGTGAGCTCAGTTTCCTACGATAGACACAGCGCATGAGACAGGAAGGAGGCGCCCCGCACACCAGGTTGAGAGTTTGGAACATGAGCTATGATCTAGGAAGCCAGGCACTGTTTTCAAACAAATGCTTTATATGAGTTTTAGAAAAATATTGTGGCTCATGGTTTCGTGTAGAAAAAAACTGGGGGTCCCTGCTACTGACCAGCACCTACCCAACACAGCAGAAAGGTCTGCACTAGAGAGTGGAAGACGGAACTGCCAGGCTGGAGGGCTGGTCACCCAAGGACAAGGAGGACTGAGTCCCGTGCTGAGGCTCTTAGCTAATCCACCTGAAGGGTGGGACACCAACCACAGGAAGGTGTTTGAGTCAGCTTGGAAAGGGGAAGGCACTACATTCCATTTGAGATGAGTGGAACATACCATTTCAAGGGATCCTGTGACAAAGACAGCCCAGGGGTGTTTGTCAACATAGGGAGGGGACTTGCAATGACTAGAAGCTCTAGAGTGAGAGACTGACAGCCCTCAGTCTGCATCCTCATTCCAGGAACCTCTAGGTAAATGGGTGAAATTAGAGCAAACAAGTGGAGGCCTAAGAGGAAAAAAAAAAATCCACCTCGTTCTGGGAATTTCCAATGTTTGCAGGTAGTGAGAGGAAAAGCCAAGAGACTGGGACCCGACAATCCGGATGTCCTGGGAGAACCCGAAATGAGAGAGGGACCAGGGAAGTGGGGAGGATGGAGGAGGACAGGAAGACAGCACCCCGGGCTGCCCTGGGGAGCGGGCGGCAGATGGCAGTTCGGACCTCAAATCCCTCAGCAGACTTAGTGGGAGCAGGAACCAGGGGGCTGGGGTATCGGAGGAGTGTGGAATCCATTCTGTGGCTGCTGCGGAGCCGAAATCGGGAGTAAACTGTTACATGCGAGAGAGAGGGCCTCACTGGCAGCTCAGCTGGTAGAGAATCCGCCTGCAATACGGGAGGCCTGGGTTGGGAAGATTCCCGCAGGAGGGCACGGCACTCCAGCATTCCTGCCTGGATTTCACCTGGATCTAAGGGACGGAGGACCCTGGCGGCCTACACAAAGCCGATGGGGTCTCAAGGAGTCAGGCACGACTGAGCGACTAAGCACAGCGGAACACAGAGAGGAGTCCATGAGTAAAAACAGATGAAAGATGCTAAAGAAAAACAAGAAAAAGGAAAATAATGGAAGAAATGCAGAAATAAAGAAGGGAGGAACAGAGCGAAGAATGTTGGAGGAACAGGAGGGGAGGGGAGGGGGCTGGTCACACCCCATGAGCGGGACGACAGCGGGGCCGCGCGGGTCTGGAGGTGGCCGGCACCCAGCACTGCCCGGAACTCGCCCGAGGCTCCACTCCCGCCTGCAGCGGGGGCCACAGACGCCCACAGACCCCCACCCCCGCCAGGGCTCCCCCGTCCTTCTCGGGGAACCACCGCCCAGGAGGGGCTCCGGCTGCGCCCTCCCTGCCTGTGACCAGGGCAGGTCCGCGCTCCTGACCCGGGTCTCCCAGCCCCACCCTTGGAGACTCACCTTTGAGGCCCAAACCAAACGGGCCGGGGTCCCCAGGGTGCAGCGGGAACCGGGGCAACCCCAGCCCCGCGGCCCTCCCACCCGGACACCTCCGGAGGTCCTTCTGGTCCCCTCGTTTCTCTGACCGAGGCTGCCTCCGGCCTCCCGCCGTCCCTGCGTCTCCGCCTGAGCTCCAGGCTCCAGGAAGCCACCGGGGGACCCCAAGGGCTCGGGAGCGCCCCCACACCGGGTATCTGGGAGATTCCTGTTTCCCCGGCGGTGGCGGCGGCTCTTCCAGCTCGGCGGATGCTTCGCGTCCGCTTCGATTCGGGCCGGGCTTCTGGCGATGACTCAGAACTCCTGGAGACGGCCCGGCTTGTACAGCGGCTGGACCGTTCGCGCAGGCCGAGCCTCGCGCGTGTCCCCCTACCCCGGGCTGAGAGTGGACGGACTGGCGGCGGAAGCTAGCGCTTGGGCCTCCGAGGGTGTTTGCAGAAGGCCTCTCCAATTAAGGAATGCGTGTGCTTTCCTGGGTTACTTAGGCACAGTCTTAACTTATTTAGTGGGCTTCCCAGATGGAGCTAGTGGCATAAAGAACCTCCGTGCCAATGCAGGAGACATAAAAGATGTGGGTTCAATCCCTGGTTGAGAAGATCCCCTGGAGAAGGAAATGGCAACCACTCCAGTATTCTTGCCTGGGAAATCCCATGCACAGAGGAACCCGGCGGGCCACGACTAAAGTGACTTAGCAGGCACACACAAGCTTGTTTAATATGCCTTGTTTAGTACGCCTATGGAAGAGCACTTTCAAAATCCAGATTCCAATCTGTCTAGTTATATCTTTAGCCACTACACGAACGTCTATGTTGTTTAACATGTTGTTGTTTAGTTGCTCAGTCCTGTTCGACTCTTTGTGACCCCATGGACCGTAGCCCTCCAGGCTCCTCTGTCCATGGGATTCTCCAGGCAAGAATACTGGAGTGGGTTGCCATTTCCTTCTCCAGGGGATCTTCCAGACCCAGGGACTGAACTGGTGTCTCCTGCATTGGTTTTCAGATTCTCTACCACCAGAGTCACCAGGGAAACCCATATGCTCTTTAATTACTATACTGCTTTCCCATTTTTTTAAATAGTTTTGTTTTCCTTGGGGGGAAAAAAGAGATTAACAGCCCATGATTATTATCTATTGTTCTAAAGTCTGTGATACTTCTCAAAAGGCAGGCTATATGTATACATTTGCACTAAGGGAGGAAAACAAATATCATCAGCAAATATTTTAAGCCTCATTATTGAAAAAGTCTGATGAGTGCACACACATACGTGTGTGTCCAGGATGACTACAGTTTATTTTGCAATCATTCTTTGTACTAGCATCCACTTTGAGTCTATTTCTCCCTTGAGTTTGTAAGCTCCATGAATCCAAAAGACAGGGGACCAGAGTGTTTGTGTTCAGAAACATAGTCTTCATGCCCTAAATATCAACTGATACAGCATAGATGTCTAGCAACCATTTTTTAAATGAATGACTGCCTGAATGCATCTTACTAAACTGCAATTTCTAGTATCATCCTTTTTCCTCTTTGTGTGGAAAATGCTGTGTTGAATATTCTTTGACTGTCAGCTTCTGACAGAGTCACTCTGGTCTTCCTTTGTCTTGGATTCCAGGCTCCCTGTTCACTTGTTAACCTACTTTTCTTTTGAGTCCACATGATACCTAAAACATAAGGACTTTTAATTTCGTAGTACACAGACTCAGGGATTTCTTTGGTTGTTACTTAATGTGAAGTGCTATGGGTAGAGGCAAAATGTTTCATGATGATGTGATAAAATGTCATATATACTACAATTTCCCTTCCTTGGAGCTAAAGCAAAGGCTCCAAGTCTCCTGTGTTGCAGACAGATTCTTTATCATCTGAGCCACCAGGGAAGCCCAATGTATAGGACCTTTTTTTTTTTAATTCCATGATACCAAAGCAGGATTTGATACAGAAAACACGTCTTCTTGTACTAATTTATACACTGTTCATATCAGATCCGTAGTAGATTATCTCTTTCACTTAGTAAATTAAAATGGAAAAAGCAACTAGAATGATACTCTCAGTCTCTAAAATTAGAATAACAGCTGATGAGACTACCAATAAGCCACTGTGTATGAGCATTTTGAGTAGAAATTAGAAAAACACAGGCAATTTTGTGGAGATAAAATTTTAGTAAGAATATCTTCTTATACCTGACAATATGCATTTATATATATTAGAAATTTACTCTTCTGGTTTATAAGATTTTTAAAAGCAAAGATGTTAATGTAACAACTTTTACCTATAACAATTCTTTCTAATAAATTTTTTATTTTAGCATACTTTTAAATTCACATATTAATATCAGTGATATCATTATATCACCTTTATAAAGATTTTTCTTCACTAAATGATGCATGTGAAATATAAGTGACAATGGAAATACAGTGACCAGGTAGGTCAAGCATTGTAAGGCATTTGACTGAATAACCGAATTTCTAAAATGTAAATAAAAGTCACATTAAAATGTTAGAAAAATTAAATTTGCACTCTCTCTAGCTATATAGGCCTGATCAGATCACTAGAATATATTATTTCAAGATAATCTTTCTAATATTTATGCATAAGAAAGAGTCAGGCTACAAACTGGTTTTATTGTAATTGTGTTTTCCATCATATGTGTTTTTTTCACAGTGTAAGATGCTCTTGTTTGATGAGAGAGATGCAGGGTTTAGGGGGAGCAGAATCTCCCATAAAATAGAATGCAGTTGGTTTTGTTGTGCCTGATGAAGAAGAGGAACGGGTGGTCTGCACTGAATTCGATGGAGGGGAGTTTAATTCTTAGACTCACCTCACTCCCAGTACCAGCTGCAGCCTCTGTACCTTGTTCATTTATTTCCACAAAAGACTTATGGAAAACATTAGACAGAAATAGGTTTCTCTCTGAGGACATTCCTGAGAAATCAGCTTTGCTCTGGTTAAAGGCATCGCTCATCCCCATACTGCTCAAAGTTGACTTGAGATCATAAGTCTCTTCCAGCCTGAACTTGGGAAGGTTTAACTGCACGTTGCACAACTCCATCATGTCTATGCTGGTCCACTCACTCAGCTTCTCACAGGTGATGGCCTTTTCCAGCTGCAATTTGGAGCCAAAGAAGAAAGAGTCAGTAGTTTCCAATTAAGAAATAAGAAATAAAGGTTGAATGAGATCTCTACATATTACAAAGATGAATTATAATCACTCCCATTACCAAAGGTAACAAAACACACGCATTTGGAAGTTTTTTTGTTTATAAAGAGATCCTTCACACTGTTGACATATCATTTTGCAGATTAATAGTTCTCAGGATATAGGCTTAATAAGTAAGACCTTGATTTGAAATGGAAGTACTTCTATGATATTTGCAAGACAGCAACTACATACACAAATATATTGATATAAATGTCATCGACACAAAAGCTTATACTCCAGGATACGTTGTACGCCAAGGAACCAAAAAAATTATTTTTATTAGTTGTATTAACTAGTTTAAAACTAGCTTATTAACTAATAAACTAGTTCAATAATTAATTTATTAAATTAGTTTCATTAGCACAATATACAATCCTTCAAAAACAAAATCTGAGATAAAATGCCTATACTCTATAATCACACCAATATGAAACTAGTAACTATAAATTATGGGGAAAAAAAGAATAGTAAAGAAAGGAAAATCATTCTATCTTAAGAGTAATAACTTTTTAAATAGTGATTTTGAAGCTGCTTTTTCTCTTGATATTTAAAATTTTAAAACAATAAATATATATGTATATACACATGCATTACATATATAGGATAAAAAGCAATGTTTGATTTTTTAAATAACATGTTTGTTTAAAGCACATGCTTTTGCTACTTTGAAGTTTTCTAGATCCAAGTATTGCTATCAAAGACACATATGTAAATGATGTGCATTAAGTGACAATGTTTTCAGGTCAGGAACTTGCACTTTATTAAAAAAAGGCTTATACTGATGTAACTCTAATGGTTTAGTATTCACACTTGGTCTTACCATCCTCTCCAGTTTCACAAATTTTGTGACACTATCTAGAAATCTTTCTAAACACCAGTAGGGCAGTGGAAGCAGAAATATAAACAATCTGAAACACATGAAAAATTAGGCACAGTGCAAAGAAAGACAGACCAGTTATTGCACGTGAATTGCTCAGAAATGTGGTCTGGACAAAATCAGGCTTAAGAGATGTTTAACTGGTGAACAACTTAAATAATAACCTGAAGATGCACTGATACAGAGTATATCTTCTGAAGAGAGTTTACTTGATAAAAAGCATTCTTTAAAAAATGTTTTAGACTCTGTTTAATGTTTTTAAATGTATGTCTAAGGCTATCTTAATGCATGTGATTTAAAAATTAATTAGGCAGGTTCTACCAGAAGGAGAAAAAAGACCTATACTACCTGAAAGATTGTTATGATCAATCTACACAGCTTTGTTACTCACAATAAATATCTCTAGCTATTGTTTGTGTGACTACCCAATGCTAACGGTGTCTGTAGACTACTTATCCTTCCTGAGGAATAGTAACATCAACCTTACAAAGTTTTGTAAAGCTGAGGTGATACGTGAAAATACAGTACCTAGTGCTGAAGGTGTGTTGGTTGCCTTCCTGTGCAGAAATTCAAGAACTGGGAGATCATATCTTTATAAGATCGTATCTTTTTTCCCAGGAGGGATAAACACTAGAACCATCTTCGTGTCAGACTGATGTCTTTTTTCTTAAGTTATTTTTCCATGAAAGTAAATGTTCCCAGGTGGTAAAGGGCCTGCCTGCCAATGCAGGAGGCATAAGAGACACAGGTTCAATCCCTGGATTGGGAAGATCCCCTGGAGGAGAAAATGGCTACCCACTCCAGTATTCTTATCTATAGAATCCCATAGACAGAGGAACTTGGTGGGTCCATGGGGTTGCACAGAGTCAAACACAACTAAAGTGATTTTGCATGCATTTGCAAAATAGACACAGACTCACAGAGAGAAAACAAATGTTACCAAAGGGAAGAGGAAAGGAGGGAGGTATGAATAGACTGGTCCCTTTACCTGATCCAGCCCACCAACGTCTTCTGGCAGTAGTATGAGCAGACTGAGGTCACGACCCTCATAGTAGAGTTGAAGGCCTATGGCTTGTGGACTTTCTATGTAAAATACTTGAAGTTTTTCTTTCATGAACATCATTTGCACTGGTTTGCTTGTAGTCTGTAGAATATATGCAGCAAAATCACTGAGGAGGTATCTCACCAAATTCTTAATTCTTTAGCAACATTGGTTCCCAGCCATCTGGGACAGTGACAAAGATGATGATCCTCTGCTAAATGCTGAATAAAATTACTCAAACCTTGCTTTCTGGAAATATATGTTCTACTGGATAACATCATCAATAAATGATGTGAGACTTTCTTTCTCTGACATTATTATGACATCCTCTATGAATTATGGCAAGCTGGATTCTCCCAAACACTTAAAAGAATATATAATCTTATGCAAACTATGCAAATACCAATGATTCAGAAACTAAGTTGCATTTCAGATGCAAACATTTGAGACAGCCTTTTAGTATCATAAAACCGAAATCCACTAAGAGAAGGAAAACACAAGAAATAAACTAGGAGCTAAGAATTGCAAAACACATGTTTGATAAAGTAACAGTATCTGAAATTTGTGAAGAACTCTAAAACTCAACAATGATAAAGCAATGAACCCTACTTTAAAAACAGGCAAAAGATCTGAACCGATATCTCACTAAAGGAAGACCTATAGCATGTGAAAAAATGTTAAATCCTATGTGCTTAGGCAATTGCAAATTAAAACAGTGAAGATTAGCTGTGGAGTGTCACAGCTAATAGAATAGCCAAAAGTTCAAAACCCTGATGACACAAACTTCTAGCTAAGATGGAACTGACATTTTTTGCCAGTGGGAATGCAAAGTGCAAGCCACACCAGATGGCAGTGCAGTGATTTCTTACAAAGCTAAACACAACCTTACGACGTGATCCAGCAACTGTGCTCCTGGGCAGTCACGAGAATGAGTTAAAAACATGTCCAAGCAAAATCTTGCACATAAATGCTTATAGCAGTTTGAGTCATAATTGCCAAAAACTGGAAAGAACCAAAATACCCTTCAGAAAGGCAAACAGATCAACAAAATCTTAAGTCCATACAATGGGAGATTATTCAGCAATACAGTGAAATGACCTGTCAAGCCAGAAAAAGTGGCTTTAAATACATATTGGAGGATCTTTAAATACATATTACTAAGTAGAAGAAGGTGGTTGCACCTTTGAGAAGGTTGCATACTATGCAATTCCAATTTTACGGCATTCTGAAAAAGGCAAAACTATACAGACAGTAAAAAGATCATCAGTTGCCAGAGACTTAGAGGGAGGGATGAATGTGTTGAGTACAGGGCATTTTTAGGACAATGAAATTATTCTATATGATACTGTAATGGTAGATACATGACATTACGAAATGTTAGTAAAGCAAATGGTAAACAAAAGCAAAACCCTGAAATTCAGACATTTTAGACTTGTTATTTATCCACTCTAAGTGGCGCTAAATGTAAATCACAAAGCCCTACCTTTCTGCTAAGTTAGTGGCCTTGTGACCATGGCTGTTCACTCAGGATGCTCTGTGATGAAATGATTGTCTCAAGAATAAGCATATGGGTGGGACCAACCGGATTCTTCTTTGGGAGCATTCTGTTAGAGCTAGCAGCCAAGACTTTCTCTGTATTAACAGAAGAGTTGTGAAGCTAGAATAAAAGGCAGTCATATTCCCTGGTCATATGGATAAACTCCATCCTTAATATTAGAGAATGAGAGCAATAAGGATGGCTCAAAGGTAGAGGCAGAGAGGACAGATTATGTTTGAGACTCTAGAGGTCCCACTCCTGGTTCCTCTTAGTTTCTTTGATGTTGTTTAGTCTCTTATTCATGTCTGACTCTTTTGTGACACCATGAACTGTAGCGCTCCATTGTCTTTTGTCCATGGGATTTCCCAGACAAGAATACTGGACATATTTACTTCTCCAGAGGATCTTCTCGACTGAAGGATTGAACCCACATCTCCCACATTGGCAGGCAGATTCTTTACCCCCCTGAGCCATCAGGGAAGCCCTTGAGCTAACACTAGTATAATTCTCATGTCACTGGGGCCAATTTGGAATGCTTTTCTATCACTTGCAGCTGAAAATTCCTAGTGGTTTTATTAAGCCAAGTTACTATCTAGCTTATTTCCAGTTAGCCTGTTAGATTATAAATTCAGTCCTTTCCACATCTGTTCCCCACTGATTATCTGAAAATTGCCTATTGCACACAATCTATGGCACACACAACATATTGTTACAGCAATATGTCATGAGCAGCAGTGTTGAAGTGATATAAATCACCTAGGACTAAAACATTTTCACAAACTTTGGCCAGTCAGTTCTTTACCTAAGAATTTGGAATGTGACCTATCAAACTCATCTCTAGAATGGAGATCAGACTTCAGATTGAGAGAAGGATGGGAGAAACAGAGTTGAGAAGATAGAGAATGAACCCTGACAATATTTGAATCCTTGTTTCCATTCAAGGCCCAAGACCCAGCCATGTTCCAGCCCTTGGTTGTATCTGTGACCTTCTGTTAATCTCCCTTATTGCTAAAGTAAGTTCCTACTACAAAAACAAATGCTCTGTGTGCCAGCCCAAAGGGAAAACTTAAAGAAAAAGATGAGATTTTAAAATGTTTTTTATTTCTTTTTCTTCTGGAAAAGTAAGAGTTTGGTGTAATATAGTGCTAGTCTAGTAGAACAAGAACAGAACTCGTAAGTGAAAAATGTGGAATCTGGTGGCCATCTAACTGAGGCACAGTCCGAGGCACTTGGGGCTTCCCAGTGGCTCAGTGGTAGAGCATCCACCTGCCACTGCAGGAGACACCGGAGACCCAGGTTTGACCCCTGGTCGGGAAGATCCCCTGGAGGAGGAAATGGCAACCCACTCCAGTATTCTTGCCAGGACAATCCTCATAGAAAGGGGAGCCTGGCGGGCTACAGTCTGTGGGGTCACAAAGAGCAAGTAACAAACACACACACCAACACTGGACATTTAATGGTTGGTTCCTCTGTTGACCAGAGAAACTGTAATGCAACCAAAACAAATAAACTTAACATGAATCTAGTCACTTCACCCCACTGCATTTCTAACTTGGAAAATAAATGCAGTAACTACCTTACTTATCTACCACAGTCGCAGCAAGGGGTGAGTGATAAAATATGTGCACGGTCTGCTTACAGAGACCAAGATAATGAAAGGATAAAGTCCAGGTGGGATGAAACGGGCTTTTAGGTCAGTCATCCCTGCCCGAGGAAAGAGCCATAGTTTACAGGAACATATATTCAGATAGAATGAATTTAAAATAGAATTTCATTTGCAATGTCTTATAAAATACATACTGGTCGTTAACAGGCTCCTACCTTGTTTATTTTGAAAGGCTTTTCTGTTGTATTTTGGACTAAGTATTGATGTTCCCAGACTCCTTTAAAGTAAACGGCATTCACCAGAACCATTCTGGTTGTAGGATCCACAGCATCATCAGGTAGGAGATTCAGGATTTTTCCTACAAGAAAAAGGGACAGATTTCAAGTGATATAGTTATGTCCTGGTGAAATGCCACACTTACAAAACTGAGATTATGTAACACTGTTAAATGGTAACATCTTATACCCATAAGAATTCAAACCAAGAAGTCACTATTGATAGAATACTATTAATATTAACAGATCTATTTAGATTTCTTCTTCTAAAAAATTATTTTTTATGTAGACCATTTTTAAAGTCTTTACTGAATTTGTTACAATACTGCTTCTGTTTTATGTTTTGGTTTTTTGGCCACAAGGCATGTGGGATCTTAGCTCCCCAACCAGGGATCAAACCCATACCGCGTGTTTTGGGGGGCAAAGTCCCAACCCCGCTGGACCACAAGAGGTGTCCCCTATTTAAATTATTTCATCTGTTTTTCCAATAGTGTCCTTTTATTCTAGACCAGAAATCAATCCAAGAGCTCAAGTTGCATTTAGCTGTCATTTCCTCTTAGTCCTCTTTAATTCAAGGCAGTTTTGCATTCATTCTTTGTCTTTCATGACCTTGATATGTTTGGGGAAAAAAAAAATTGTAGAATGCTTAACTCCCAGCTCAGATTTTTCTGATGCTTCCTCAAGATAATATTTAGGTTATACATTTGGGGGAGAATATTGAAGAAAGTGCGGAAAACCACTAGATCATTCAGGTACGACCTAAATCAAATCCCTTATGATTATATAGTAGAAGTGAGAAATACATTTAAGGGGCTAGATCTGATAGACAGAGTGCCTGATGAACTATGGACGGAGGTTCGTGACATTGTACAGGAGACAGGGATCAAGACCATCCCCAAGAAAAAGAAATGCAAAAAGCAAAATGGCTGTCTGAGAAGGCCTTACAAATAGCTGTGAAAAGAAGAGAAGTGAAAAGCAAATGGGGAAAAGGAAAGATATATGCATTAGAATGCAGAGTTCCAAAGAATAGCAAGGAGAGATAAGAAAGCCTTCCTCAGTGATCAGTGCAAAGAAATAGAGGAAAACAATAGAATGGGAAAGACTAGAGATCTCTTTAAGAAAATTAGAGATACCAAGGGAACATTTCATGCAAAGATGGGCACAATAAAGGACAGAAATGGTATGGCCCTAACAGAAGCAGAAGATATTAAGAAGAGGTGGCAAGAATACATGGAAGAACTATACAAAAAAGATCTTCATGACCCAGATAACCACGATGGTGTGATCACTCACCTAGAGCCAAGCATCCTGGAATGAGAAGTGAAGTGGGCCTTAGGAAACATCACTATGAATAAAACTAGTGGAGGTGATGGAATTCCAGCTGAGCTATTTCAAATCCTAAACGATGATGCTGTGAAAGCGCTACACTCAATACGCCAGCAAATTTGGAAAACTCAAGAGTGGCCACAGGACTGGAAAAGGTCAGTTTTCATTCCAATTCCAAAGAAAGAAAATGCTAAAGAATGCTCAAACTACCACACAATTGCACTCATCTCATACACTAGCAAATAATGCTCAAAATTCTCCAAGCCAGGCTTCAACAGTATGAACTTCCAGATGTTCAAGCTGGATTTAGAAAAGGCAGAGGAACCAGAGATCAAATTGCCAACATCGAAAAAGCAAGAGAGTTCCAGAAAAACATCTATTTCTGCTTTATTGACTGTGCCAAAGCCTTTGACTGTGTGGATTACAATAAACTGTGGAAAATTCTGAGAGAGATTGGAATATCAGACCACCTGACCTGCCTCTTGAGAAACCTGTATGCAGGTCAGGAAGCAACAGTTAGAACTGCACATAAAACAACAGATTAATTCCAAATAGGAAAAGGAGTATGTTAAGGCTGTACCTTGTCACCCTGCTTATTTAACTTATATGCAGAGTACATCATGAGAAACGCTGGGCTGGAAGAAGCACAAGCTGGAATCAAGATTGCCAGGAGAAATATCAATAACCTCAGATATGCAGATGACACCACCCTTATGGCAGAAAGTGAAGAAGAACTAAAGAGGCAACTTGATGAAAGTGAAAGAGGAGAGTGAAAAAGTTGGCTTAAAGCTTAACATTCAGAAAACTAAGATCATGGCATCCGGTCCCATCACTTCATGGCAAATGCACAGGAAAACAGTGGAAACAGTGGCTGACCTTATTTTGCGGGGGCTCTAAAATCACTGCAGATGGTGACTGCAGCCATGAAATTAAAAGAGGCTTACTCCTTGGAAGGAAAGTTATGACCAATCTAGATGACATATTAAAAAGCAGAGACATTACTTTGTCAACAAAGGTCCGTCTAGTCAAGACTATGGTTTTTCCAGTAGTCATGTATGGATGTGAGAGTTGGACTATAAAGAAAGCTGAGCACAGAAGAATTGATGCTTTTGAACTGTGGTGTTGGAGAACTCTTGAGAGTCCCTTGGACTGCAAGGAGATCCAGCATAGTCCATCCTAAAGGAGATCAGTCCTAGGTGTTCATTGGAAGGACTGATGTTGAAGCTGAAACTCCAATACTTTGGCCACCTGATGCGAAGAACTGACTCATTTGAAAAGACCCTGATGCTGGGAAAGATTGAGGGCAGGAGGAGAAGGGGACGACAGAGGATGAGATGATTGGATGGCATCACTGACTCAATGGACATGAGTTTGGGTAAACTCCGGGAGTTGGTGATGGACAGGGAGGCCTGGTGTGCTGCGGTTCATGGAGTCGCAAAGAGCCAGACCCGATTGAGCGACTGAACTGAACTGAATTGATTGCTGTTGTGGGCTGAATTTTGTCCTCCCCAAAAGATACATTAATTCTTAACCCCCAGTCCCTGTGAATGTGATTTCATTTCAAAATAGGGTCTTTTCAGGTGCAATCAAGTTAAAATGAAGTCACACTGGATTAGTTGGGCCTCTAATTCAATGACTGGTGTCCTTATAAAAGTAGAGAAATTCGAACACAGACACATGAAGTGTGAAAACACAAAGACAAAGGAGAGGAAGAGAAGAAAGCCATGTATCAACAGAGACAGAGATCAGAGAGATGCTTCTACAAGCCAAGGTTTGCCAGCAACCATCAACAACTAGGAGAGAGGCATGGAATGGCTTCTTTCCTAAAACTTTCCAAAGAAGTGGAAGCCTGGCGTGCCACAGTTCATGAGGTTGTGAAGAGTGAAACACAGCTTAGGGACTGAATAACAACAGAGCCCTGTTAACACCTTAATTTCAGATGTGCAGCCTCCAGAACTGTGTTGTTGCATTGTTTAGCACTAAGTTGTGTCAGACTCTTTGTGATCCCGTGGACTGTAGCCCGGCAGGCTCCTGAGTCCATGGGATTTTCCAGGCAAGAATACTGGAGTGGGTTGTCGTTTCCTTCTTCAAGGGATCTTCCCGACCCAGGGATGGTACCTGTATCTCCTGCATCTCTGCATTGGTAGGCAGATTCTTTACCACTGAGCCACTAGGGAAGTGCCAGAACTGCCAGAGAATATACTTCCATTGGTTTAACCATACAGTGTGTGGTCATTTGGTGTGACAGCCCTAGGATTTATGGCACATTTCTATGATCATAGGAAAGTCTGGACAGCTCTGTGACCTGGTGGAATGGATTCTGTCATGGTCCTTGAGTGCATCAGCCTATATGAGGAAGATGGCAAGACCCTTATGCAAACCAATCTTGTGAGCATCAGACAGTTCCTCTCTACTCAGCTCTGAAAGGATTTGTTGGGGCGAAAGACAGCATATGAGTTGTTCCCTGCCTTCCTGTCCATAAGGCCCTCTTCTGTGTGCCAGGGACCCAAGTAGGCAGAGGGTAGGCATTTGAGAGCTGAGATTTAGTTCAGCTCTGGCACTATAATTGCTTCTACTTCTACTGGAAAGAACCCTCTTGTCAATGCAGGTAGACATAAGAGACATGGGTTCGATCTCTGTGTCAGGAAGATTCCCCTGGAGGGAGGGCATGGCAACCCACTCCAGTGTTCTTGCCTGGAGAATCCCATGCACCGAGGAGCCTGGCGGGCTACAGCCCATGGGTCGCAAAGAACCAGACAAGACTGAGTGACTTAGCACAGCTACTCTGCTGAGTCTGTGTTGTGCGTTTCAATGTGCTCTTGCCTGTACAGTCACACTTGGTTCTCACATGAACTGGAACAATGCAAGTAGTTTCCTTCTGTAAATACAGGCTAATCTATAATTCTCAAACCAGACTCACATTTGGATGAATCCAAATCAGGCATAAGTTAGGAAAAAGAGTCACTCCTGCCTCAGCATGGCTTCTGAGTCACTAGTTCAGTGAAAAAAGAACTGAGAATATAGGGCTGCCAGCTTCCTCAATTCACTTCAATAAACATTAATGTTCTGAACAACTACCATGAGTGAGGCTATTACGTGTTAGTGATTCAAAGCGGAAACTCAAATAAGGTAGTGGTGTTGCACTTGGGCTTCCCTGGTAGCTCAGACGGTAAAGCGTCTGCCTACAATGCAGGAGACCCGGGTTCGATCCCTGGGTCGGGAAGATCCCCTGGAGAAGGAAACGGCAACCCACTCCAGTGTTCTTGCCTGGAGAATCCCAGGGACAGAGGAGCCTGGTGGACTGCAGTCCATGGCGTCCAAAGAGTCAGACACGACTGAGCGACTTCACTTATTGCACTTAGGTCATTGAATCTAGTGGGAGAGGCAGGGACTTCAGTGAATAACTGGACAGTTGTTAGTTTTAGGAACAGCGTGGTGAGTGTCAAGGTAAAGGTTCCCAAAGGGGCTTTTAGAGCACGGAGGAAGGCTGGCCGTCTGAGGGAGGCCCTGAGTTGTTATCCAGAGGCCATGAAGGGACAGGGACTGGCAGGAGAGGGGCTGTTTCGGATTGAGAGGACACAGGAGTCAATGTGCGGGCTTGTGAAGTAGCACAGGACTCTTCTGGAACTCTGCGCCACTTGGAATTCCTGAGCGCTAATCTTGAGTCAGAGAATGACAAGAGTTGGAGTGGAGGACAGGCAAGACCTTGTGGTCACGCTGAGCTTCTATGTCAGTTTAGGGAGTTAGGATTTATCTTTTACTATAAGTCCAGGCAACTGACTTGGTTTATCCAGGTCTGAGAGACTTTCAGAAAATAAAGTCAGGAAATTCCCAGGCAAACTAAGACAAAATGGTCACCAGAGCATAACGTATGCCATGTTCCCAAGTTTGGAATATAAATGGAATTGATGTGTGAAAGTTTCAGGGCAGCCACTTAAAAGCAAAGAGGCTTTATTTTCCCTATTTCCTGCTGACTATGAAACTGACAAATGTTAAGAATCATCTCCTGTGTGCACGATCTCAGTCGTGTGCCACTCTGCAACCCCATGGCCTGTAGCCTGGTCCTCCTCGGTCCATGGAATTCTCCAGGCAAGAATACTGGAGTGGGTCGCCATTTCCTTCTCCAGGAGATCTCCCCAACCCAAGGACTGAATGCAAATCTCCTGCATCGGCAGATGGGTTCTTTACTACTGAGCCGCCAGGGCAGCCCAAGATTCATCTTGCTGCTGCTGCTGCTGCTAAGTTGCTTCAGTCGTGTCCGACTCTGTGCGACCCCATAGATGGCAGCCCACCAGGCTCCCCCATCCCTGGGATTCTCCAGGCAAGAACACTGGAGTGGGTTGCCATTTCCTTCTCCAATGCATGAAAGTGAAATGAAAGTGAAGTCGCTCATTCCTGTCCAACTCTTAGCGACCCCATGGACCGCAGTCCACCAGGCTCCTCCATCCATGGGATTTTCCAGGCAAGAGTACTGGAGTGGGGTGCTATTGCCTTCTCCAAAGAATCATCTTAGACAAATATAGAAGCCACATCTTAAAGATGCAGCCCTAACCCACAAGGTTGTATCTCTGGAAGGCCTCTGGGAACAGAATGCTTATCTATCCTGTGACGATTAGGTCAGAGATAAACTTCTATCTTTTTTGGACATGAATCTGAGCAAACTCTGGGAGATGGTGAAGAACAGGGAAGGCTGGTGTGCTGCAGTCCATGGGGTCAAAAAGAGCCAGACATGACTTAACAACTGAACAACAATAGCAACAATAAACTTCTATCCTATTACTAAGATAGTTACTGTATTTTAAACCTGTTCTAATATATGACCTTATTCTGAAACTTACTTAAGGTTATATGATATATTTAATGCCACACTTTAATTATTCATTAGCAGCTACTTTTCTTTAGAAACCACATATGCATCAGTATTCCAAAACTTTTTGCATTTCTCTAGAGTCCTCTTTGGAATTAGTGGAGTCTGATCATTCTCTTGTTTACTTGGTATTAATAAAATGGTTGTCTTATCTGTTTTAGATAAGACATAGAATAAAGACAAATGTTCTGAATAATTTGAATATGTCCACAGTTCTATTTAAGAAATGCACATACTTAACACATAACACAATTCAAAATGATAAAGTGATACTTTTAGAAAATACACTGGTGATCACCTTGGAGAAAGCTTACCCTCAGTCTGTTTTTCAACCCAATAGTTGATCTCCTTTCTGACTTGGTCAGAAGCTCCCATAAAGTTCACAGACTGTGGCTCTGCACCAAAGTATGTTTTCATGTCTTCTAAATATTTCTGGAAGATATAGGTAAAATCTCCTTTTGTAGATTTTTTTTTTTACCAAAGCTGAGAAATCAAGTCTATTTAGATTATCAAAAAAATTAAAAATCTAGCTAGATGGATAATTGCAAACTCTTACCCCATTTTTTTCTTCAGTCTTTCCATACTCCAGCTATGGTTAAAAACTAAGCTGCCCTGTGTAAACTTAGCTGGATGCAGACTAGCCATGCAAAACTGCAGTTGTGGAAGGAAGGCCTGCCCCCCACATCTCTGGAGCCCCCACATCCACATATATATTTGCCATGTGGCGTGTGGGATCTTATTCCCAGGAGCCTTCACCACTGTACAGGTTGACTTTTTCTATTGCTATCCTTCTATCCTATTCAGTTTCTTTACTTCTTACCCACTGGGCACCTGGGTCTTCTGGATCTTTTCTGAAATGTGCCAAAGAATGTGATAGATAAACAGGAAGAACTAAATGCTTGGCCGGGTGTGGGGTTGACTCCTCTGAGGATCTACATTGTGGGGTCTCAACCATCAAAGAAGAGAAGTTGACTTAATTGCATGTAAAGAATGTTTTCTAAAATCATGATATAAAGTGACTTATCTGATCCTAAAGTCAGCTTTGCTCTTGAGGGCAGAGTCTCCAGCCATCCTCTGATGATCATGCCACTCTCTGCTCCTTCAGACTCACCATATGGAACTACTCTAAATCTTTTATTCTATTTCCCATGAAACAAATGTTGGCCTAGGGGTTATATAAACCACATTTCTATGTGTGTTAGTGGGTTGTACACCTTTCTTCTAGGCATAAAGTTCTGATCACTAGATGTGGTTTGAAATACGTTGTTGGTTTCCTTTACAACTTGACACATTGGTCAGTTTAAATGGTTATCAGAAACACTGACCACAAACATCCTATACATTAAGATTGTCCCTGGGATCCCTGTAGAAAAGTACAAACTGTTTATTGATTGGTTTCACATGGCTCTTTCTTTCCCATCAACTTAAAATAAGAGGTTTGCACTTACCTTGTGAAAGAGGTAAGTTTTCTCTCCATAGATCCTGTTGGCTATTTTAAGTATGCAAGCATGGCTGGAACTGTTGATTTCTGAAATAAGTGTCTGGAAATCAAAGTGTATTTCTTCAGGCTTGCCCACATTGAACTCCTTTCAAAGAAAATAAATTGGTCAAATAAAAATGTTGAAAAAGACATACATGTATATGAACAATTTAGAAATGATTTCATGTTCATGAACTGATCATGAAATCAATTGTATGGTAGGTATCTTTTTTTCCTTTGGTATTATTAGTGCAGGATATAAAAGTTGTTGAGGCATAATTTCCTTCACACTTAGTTTGCAAAGATAAGAACAAGGTTGAAAGTGAAATAGTTCTGAAGGGAAAGAAAAGGGAGAGATAAGGGGAAAGAATATGACTCTTTCAAAAAGTGTAGACATTGTGTACTCTAAAATTTTCCTATAGTTTTAATATCTTTTTCTAAAAAAAATTACCTATTAAAGGTTGTTTGATTTAGCCACTAAAAGAAAAAAATGCTAAAAGTACCTCCTCCTTAATTATGAAATGAATATTGAAATATAAGACATACCATTTTCCTTTTCTTTTCACTGTCAGGACAAAATTTGCTGTCCTGGTCTCTGCTAAATTGAAGAACCTGTAATTTCAATAAAAAGGCAATACATGAGCACATTTTGCAGAGATGTGATCATTCGAAATACACATCAGTAACTACAAGCCAGTCATTCCCATAGCTGCAAAACATGTGATTAATGAATCAAGAGAGCTCTGATTTGACTTAAATGGTGTATTACCTGGGCTAATAGAGTAAGTCAAGAGCTGCTTTTAAATAAATTTTTAAGTTGAATTTAAGTTGTTAGTCTCTTTACTTTAATACTTTGCATTGGACATTGAAAATAACATTGGGAATAGCCTTAGATGTAAAATTCTTATGTTTTCCATGTTTCATTTTTATCTATCATTGTTTTGAGAAGAAAGCTAACTATTCAGTTAAGTGCATCATTTAGCCAATTTAAGCAAAAGCCACCATTGCCTTAATTATCTGGAAAATTCAGGAGTTTTAGTTGTTTTTTTCTACTTAAGTGCTTCAGTTCTCACTGCCGACCATCATCTGATGATAGAGTCAGAGTCTTTGTGTTCACCCAGCATTTATGTGTAAATTCACAGGAAGGATGTGGACTCTGTTTCCCTTAAATTGTCCAAGAAGAAAAAACAACACTTTAATTCTATCTCCCATATGCATCCTGGATGCAGCTCACAGAAAGGAATGACACTACTGAACGGCTTTCATTTTCACTTTGCTATATAAGGCTACACACACACATACAAACACTGTGATTTGAGAATGCTTACATCAAATTAACTGCTTATACAGTAATCAGTTCAGTTCAGTCACTCAGTCATGTCCGACCCTTTGTGACCCCATGGACTGCAGCATGCCAGGCTTCCTGTCCATCACCAACTCTGGGAGCTTGCTCAAACTCATGTCCATCGAATCTGGGATGCCATCCAACCATCTCATCTTTTGTCACGCTGTTCTCCCATCTTCAATCTTTCCCAGCATCAGGGTCATTTCAAATGAGTCAGTTCTTCGCATCGGGTGGCCAAAGTATTGGAGCTTCAGCATCAGCATCAGTCCTTCCAATGAATATTCAGGACTGATCTCCTTTAGGATGGACTGGTTGGATCTCCTTGCAGTCCAAGGGACTCTCAAGAGTCTCCTCCAACACCACAGTTCAAAAGCATCAGTTCTTTGGCACTCAGCTTTCTTTATAGTCCAATTCTCACATCCATACATGACTACTGGAAAAACCATAGCTTTGACTAAGTGGACCTTTGTTGGCAAAGTAATGTCTCTGCTTTTTAATATGCTGTCTAGGTTGATCACGGGCTTCCCTGGTGGCTCAGTGGGTAAAGAGTCAGACTACAGTGAAGGACAACCATTTTCAATCCCTCACTTGGGAAGATCCCCTGGAGAAGGAAATGGTAAACCACTCCAGTATTCTTGCTTGGAGAAATCCATGGACAGAAGAGCCTAGTGGGCTACAGTCCATGGGGTCCCAAAGAGTTGGACGTGACTGAGTGACTAACGTGACTAGGTTGATCATAGCTTTTCTTTCAAGGAGCAAGTGTCTTTTAATTTCATGGCTGCAGTCACCATCTGCAGTGATTTTGGAGCCAAAAAAATAGTCTGTCACCATTTCCATTGTTTCCCCCATCTATTTGCCATGAAATGATTGGACCAGATGCCATGATCTTAGTTTTCTGAATGTTGAGTTTTAAGCCAACTTTTTCACTCTCTTTTTTCATTTTCATCAAGAGGCTCTTCAATTCTTCACCTTTTGACATAAGGTTGGTATCATCTGCATATCTGAGGTTATTGATATTTCTCCCAGCAATCTTGATTCCAGCCTGTGCTTCATCTAGCCTGACATTTCATGATAAAAGTTAAATAAGCAGGGTGACAATATACAGCCTTGACATACTCCTTTCCTGATTTGGAACCAGTCTGTTGTTCCATGTCCAGTTCTAACTGTTGCTTCTTGACCTGCATATAGATTTCTCAGGAGGCAGGTCAGGTGGTCTGGTATTCCCATCTCTTTCAGAATTTTCCAGTTTGTTGTGATCCACACAGTCAAAGGCTTTGGCGTAGTCAATAAAGCAGAAATAGACTATTTTCTGGAACTCTCTTCTTTTTTGATGTTGGCAATTTGATCTCTGGTTCCTCTGCCTTTTCTAAATCCAGCTTGAACATCTGGAAGTTCATACTGTTGAAGCCTGGCTCGGAGAATTTTGAGCATTATTTGCTAGTGTATGAGATGAGTGCAATTGTGTGGTAGTTTGAGCATTCTTTAGCATTTTCTTTCTTTGGAATTGGAATGAAAACTGACCTTTTCCAGTCCTGTGGCCACTCTTGAGTTTTCCAAATTTGCTGGCGTATTGAGTGTAGCGCTTTCACAGCATCATCGTTTAGGATTTGAAATAGCTCAGCTGGAATTCCATCACCTCCACTAGTTTTATTCATAGTGATGTTTCCTAAGGCCCACTTGACTTCACATTCCAGGATGTCTGGCTCTAGGTGAGTGATCACACCATCGTGGTTATCTGGGTCATGAAGATCTTTTTTGTATAGTTCTTCCATGTATTCTTGCCACCTCTTCTTAATATCTTCTGCTTCTGTTAGGTCCATACCATTTCTGTCCTTTATTGTGCCCATCTTTGCATGAAATGTTCCCTTGGTATCTCTAATTTTCTTAAAGAGATCTCTAGTCTTTCCCATTCTATTGTTTTCCTCTATTTCTTTGCACTGATCACTGAGGAAGGCTTTCTTATCTCTCCTTGCCTATTCTTTGGAACTCTGCATTCAAATGGGTATATCTTTCCTTTTCTCCTTTGCCTTTAGCTTCTCTTCTTTTCTCAGCTATTTGTAAGGCCTCCTCAGACAACCATTTTTCCTTTTTGCATTTCTTTTTCTTGGGGATGGTCTTGATCCCTGCCTCCTGTACAATGTCACAAACTCTGTCCATAGTTCTTCAGGCACTCTGTCTATCAGATCTAATCCCTTGAACCTATTTGTCACTTCCACTGTATAATCATAAGAGATTTGATTTAGGTCATACCTGAATGGTCTGGTGCTTTTCCCTACTTTCTTCAATCTAAATCTTAATTTAGCAATAAGGAGTTTCTGATCTGAGCCACATTCAGTTCCCATTCTTGTTTTTGCTGACTGTATAGAGCTTCTCCATCTTTGGCTGCAAAGAATATAATCAATCTGATTTCAGTATTGACCATCTGGTGTCCATGTGTAGAGTCTTCTCTTGTGTTGTTGGAAAAGGGTGTTTGCTATGACCAGTGTGTTCTCTTGGCAAAATTCTGTTAGCCTTTGCCCTGCTTCATTTTGTACTCCAAGGCCAAATTTGCCTGTTACTTCAGGTATCTCTTGACTTCCTACTTTTGTATTCCATCCCCTATAATGAAAAGGACATCTTTTTTAGGTGTGCGTTCTAGAAGGTCTTGTAGGTGTTCATAGAGCCACTCAACTTCAGCTTCTTCAGCATTAGCGGTTGGGGCAAAGACATGGATTACTGTGACATTGAATGGTTTGCCTTAGAAACAAACAATAATAATGTTCTACTATTTTAATGCTCTTCATGTATTTGTTAGATTCACCCTGACAAACAGGGACTGAACAAAGTAACAACCAAAGCATGAGAAACAGATTTCACCTGATTTTTCTATTTGTGTCTTTTTAAATCAATGTATTATTTTGTTTATTTAATTTTGACTGTGCTGGGTCTTCACTACTTCGCGCGGGCATGCGGGCTTTCTTTATTCGAAGCGCCTGAGGGCTACTCTCAGGGTGGGGCTTCCCTTGTATGGGAGCCTAGACTACAGTGGTTGCCCTGCAGCCTGTGGGATCTTCCCCGAGCAGGGATCAAGCCATGTTCCCTACATTGGCAGGCAGATTTTAACCACTGGGCCACCAAAGAAGTCCTCTACTTGTGTTTTTAAGAAAATCCTTCTAAGATTAGAAAGATGATGGCTAACTCTTCTAAAGTATGAGCTATGACTTTCTTGAAATATTTTAATAATCAAAAATTTTTAAATAGTTTAACATTGAAGCAAACTTGATAACCTCTTGTCTCCATCTGATTTTGCCAGAGAACACAGGTTCTTAAATAGCTTTCCTAGAAACAGCTGTCTGTTGATTCACTTTCTCAGCCTTATTTTTTAAGGTCTGGAAAATGTGTGTGTCTTTTATTTTGGAAGACATGATTGTAACATGTGGACTATTTGGGTTCCAGGAGATGAATGGAGGTGAAAGCCAAATAAAAGCATTTCATTTTAAGCCAATAGAGGATAGTTGACCTTTCTTACTCACCTGGGCCATTTGTGCTGCAGTGGTCTCTTTGGTGCCCAGATACACCATGGCCAAGGAGGCTGAGATCCCCCAGGGAGAAAAGAAGATATTTTTACCCTCAGCAAATTCAGCTAGCTTTTTACTAAACTCCAGAGCAAATTGGTTGATAGATTCTGCTAGTGAGTCCATTGGGAAGATCTAAGAAAGATAAAGCAGAGTTAAAGAACATATTAATAATCTTTTCCATTTATTTTACTTTTGTAAATGGATTTTTTGGTTTACAATTATCTTTTCTATCATCCTTCATTGAAATGACAAAAGAATGTATTGTCCAACCCAATTATATACATAATAACCTATGTAACAATCTATATTTGGCTTCCCTGGTGGCTCAGTGGTAAAGAATTGCCTGCCAATGCAAGAGACATGGGTTCAGTCCCTGGGTCAGGAAGATCCCCTGGAGAAGGAAACGGCAGCCCTACTCCAGTATTCTTGCCTTGGAAATCCCACGGACAGAGGAGTCTGGTAGGCTACAGTCCATGGGGTGCATAGAGTCAGACACGATTCAGCAACTAAACAACAACAATTATCTATATATCTGTATTTATGCCCTCCTAAGAGCTGAATGAACATAATTCCAATATTATTTTAAATCTTAGAAAACTGAAGTACAGAGAGTTTAAGAGAACTCCCTCAAATTCTAGAGCAGAAACACCTGAGAGAACACCTGGATTCTTGTCAGTTTGGTCTCCCTGTTGAAATCGCCAGAGTTTAAATTGTAGTAGAATCAGCCAAATGATTCTTTTCAATACGCCACATATCTGCTGGCTTTACCAGTAAATGAGGAATAATTATACAACTTTTTGACTTTGTACTTTTCGTCACTTATCTTTCATCCCTATTTTTATTCTTTTTAACCTTGTTTATCCGTTCACACCTTGATAGATGGTATCCTGGTTCCTGGAGAGCCTTTATCCTCCTTTCATAATAAGATGAAACCCAACTCTGTTCCAGACATTTTCCTCTGGATGCTTTTTCTGAACTTTGGGGTTCACAGGAGCATGTCTGCCACCAAAGTCCTATAACATAGCTTTTGCCACTTGCCTGGTGCTTATCACACTGCTAGTCTGTTTTCATATGTTCGTATCTTTTCATCTCTAGAATAAGTTCCCTGAGAGCAAAATTTTCTTACTCTGCTTTGTGCCTCCGCTAGCACCCAGCTCAGGACTTTGTACAAAATGGAAACTTCCAAATATTTATTTATTTCTTATTTAGATGTTTGTAGTTAAGGTTCTAGTCACCATTTTTTAAAATCTATTTAAACCTGAAACTTTCACAGTCTAGTGGAAATGCTTATAGAGAAGTAGAGAAGTCAAGACTCTTATCTTTATTCTCACTCACTTGAGACCCCCTGAAACCAATCATAATGAACAAAGGAACTCAAGCTTTCTCATTTTTAAAAATACTGTATTCAGTTTCTAAATATCACCTCTAATCACCCTGATATTCTCATTTAAGTTTTTAAAAACTGGATCGTTACCAAAGAAATAGTGAGTTCAATCTATTGTCATTTTAAAGCCAAATAATTTCTCAAACTGACTAAATAATTTAAAATAAACCAAATTCCTAAGTCTGGAGATTCCTATTAGGGCCAGTATTGTATTGAACTTGGTCTTGCACTGATATCATCTGGCCCTCTGAGAAACCTAGAATGAGAACTTTAGAAAAGTCAGGAGATCTCTCTAGTTAAATGGTTGAATCAAGGAAGAGACATGTGCAGACAAAGTTTTGATTTCTTCATGACTTGAATTAACAGTGATACTGTTGAAACCCCTCCTAGTCATAGGCTTACCCTTAACCAAACAACTTTTCAGCCCATAAGTCATCTCTAGTCGTAGCTTCTACCTATTGTAGAAGCTGATGATAATTCTAGGCTAACATTATTTTATTAAATGAAAAAAAGCAACAACTCTTGTTTTGTAATAACTCTACACCCTCATAATAGCACTTTCTCCTGACAAATCCTGTTTTCTTTACAGCTATATCCCTTTAAATGATGTTTTGTTTACTACCTATATATTAAGCTTTATCTTTTATTTTTTAATTTTTTTTATTAGGCTGCCCCAGGTCTTATTTGCAGCATGTGGAGTCTTTGGTTGCAGAACGTAGGGTCTAGTTCCCTGAAGAGTCATCAAACTCGGGCCCTCTGCTTTAGTAGCATGGATTGGTAGCCACTAGACCACTGGGAAAGTCCCCTAAACTTTCTCTTTTAAGAACTCATGAATTTTTCATATGGAAACTGCTTGGCTCCATTGCCAAAGCATAATCACCATGAAGGGAAGAGAGGAGAAATTATTACTTTAAGGCTGAGGACTTTTATCTTTCTACCTATGATTTATGATTATTCTAGAGTTTAGATACTTGTAGCAAATTCCTAAAAATGATAATTCTTCTGATGAAAGAGTTAATTTCTTGTGGAAAGTTAACAGACAGTTATCATCAGCTTCATTAACTCTCTCACTAATATCATCATTAATGTATCAGATGCAGCCTAGAACATACAAGAAGAACAATTCTTGCCTTTAAAAAAAAAGTACTGAAGTGCTAAGCCAGCATTAAAAGTGATTCCTGAAAGATGCAGAATTTGGGGATGAAATTCTCATGAAATAAATTATCCATTCAAGGGGTGGAGAGTGATCTTTTCAGAGAGGACTATACATAAAGACTAAAGTCTAGACCCAAAACCAAGTGTGCCCTTTTCAGAATGAATTGCTCTTTTGCAGTTTCCGGGAGGTATATAGATGCCTCAGTATGCCTGCTCAGTCACTCAGTCATGACTGACTCTTTGCAACCCTGTGGATTGTAGTCTACCAGGTTCCTCTGTCCATGGAATTTTCCAGACAAGAGTACTGGAGTGAGTTGTCATTTCCTAATCCATATATCAGTATCCATACATTTATGTAAAATATGTAATATCTCAGTCTGTAAAGGGGCTTAACTAAAGAAATATGAAAATAAGAAAAGAATAGTATCATTCATCAAAATGTCTCATTATAAATACACATATTCCCAGAAAATCAGTGTTGGAAAGAATCTTCTAATCCTAATCAAATTGTCTCATTTTATCTGCTAGGAAACTAAGGCCCAGAGAGGTAAAATGTGCTAACATGCATGGCTACCTAACAGCAGAACTATCATTGCAATCTCAGTCTCTGGACTCTAAATACAAATCCTTTTGCCACTATATTTTATTGCCTTTAAGGTTTTATTGTGAAAGGGAGGGATTGGATGACAAAAGAGGATGAACAAGAGGAGGGAGAAAGGAGGAGTGATGGTGAGCAGGAGGAGGGAGCAGGAAGGACTCTGCTCTGCTTTTCTGTTAGAGGACAGTAAAGGCCTCCTGACCTTCCCAGGGTACTGATAATACTGCCTACTTGGTGGAGTCATGCATATCAGCAAATGACCTCTCCACACCTCCAGCACTTCTGAGTTTACCTGAAGCCATTTCTGAAGGAATTAATAGTCTGGGAGGGTTTCTGATGAGCATGTAGTGTAAGGTTAGGGTCTTGATTATTCCATGAAAGAGAAGAAAGCTAATGGCCCCTGGAATGATAGCCAAGACTTGAAGTTGGGTAGGGGTAGGGGGTAGAGAGTCAAATCATTAGTTCCCTACACAAATGAGTGAGATCAAGTTCATGGTGCCAAGTCCACTCTTTTGAAGGGATAGAAGGGTTTTGGTTCAATCATTCTGAGAATATCCTATTTCTTTTTGCCCCTGTTGACAGATACAAAGGTAGCAAATCCAAAAATGTGACTGGAAAAAAATATCATTCATAATTTCACAATTCATGGTAAAACCACCTCTCTCACATCTTTGGAAATGAAAGCACTCTCCTGCTTAGCCTTTCCCAGCACAATCTTTGAACCAGTTCAGGGTTAAATCTCTCAGACTTGCACAGAATTCTTAGGAGATGGCCTCAACTATCATTTCTGTCCTGTGGAGGTCTTGATAATTTGTTATTCATCTAGGCAGTTCAATGAAGGAAGAAAACATAAACATTTTTAAACAAAGAAATATTTATAATACCTTGTTTTTTTCCACTTGGAGCAGAATTGGCAGTGGGTTCCTTTAGTAAGAGATTGTGGCTGAGTTAAGTAACTCTGAACTGTAGGAGTAATTTTTAGCAATTTTAGCACCACCCTTTTCTTAGCTCCACCCTCTGATTCACTTTTACAAACCCATACACTCTTCCTTTCAAGTTTATCTTGGCCAGAAGCTCAGATAAAAAGAGAGATAGACAAGGTTTTGCCTCAATTACCCAACTGCCCACATTCTCCATGTCTGTCTGTACATAGAACCTGGAATTCTGACAAATTGTAACTCACACATTCCTGGTTTCATGTTTTCCCTAGTCTGCCAACTGGCAATGATAAGTGACTTCCCCTAGATATTTTTTTTTCCCATAAAATCAGAAAGTTTTAAGTTAGTAGAATAATTATGAGCAATGAAATGGAGATTATCATTATTATAAACAGCAATGTTTGCTTTTAAATATCTCACAAGGTATTAAGTGAAGTATCCAAGATATGTTTCTGTTCTTCTCATTTGGGCTCTGGTGTCGACCCCCAAGCATAACTCTAACTAGTTCATGTCCATTGTCCCCACTCCAGGGACATGGGGTCTGGATGGATGTTTTAGATGCAGTTACTAGGTCTGGTAAAGAACCTGCCTGCCAATGCAGGAGATGCGGGTTTGATCCCTGGGTCAGGAAGATCTCAAGGTTTCTCAGGTGGCAATAGTGATAAAGAACCCACCTCCCAGTGCGGGAGACCTGAGAAACATTGGTTCAATCCCTGGGTCTGATCTCCTGGAAGAGGGATCATGGCATGGCATGCCATGGCAACCCACTCCAGTATTCTTATCTGGAGAATTCCATGGACAGAGGAGCCTGGTGGACTACAATCAATAGGGCCGCCAAGAGTTGGACACAACTGAAATGACTTAGCACGCACATGCACACACACGTATCACATGGAGGTTCCAGATAGAGGGACTGTCCATCTTGACTGCCAGTGGTTCACCAGAGAGTGACTCAGGCTATATCACTGCACAGATCTAGTTATTTGCATTACATTCAATGCAACTATATAGATTTGGAGGGATCAAACAAGAAATTGTTTCATCTCCTCTAAAACCTCTTCACTAAAACCACAGACTAGGTTTTATTGATGTTTCTCCACAAACCTTCTCCAGATTCCATTCTCACTTACCTCTTGTTTAAAAATTTTAGGGACTTTCCTGGCAGTCCATTGTTTAAGACTCTGCACTTCCACTGCAGGGGGAATGGGTTCAATCTACGATCAGGGAATGAAGGTCCCATATGCTGCACTGCACAACCCAAAATAAATAAGTACTAAAATGACATCTTTATATATTGATATACTAGCTATGGGCCTCCCAGGTGGCACCAGTGGCCTTTCCAGGTGGCGCCAGTGATAAAGAATCATCTGTCAGTGCAGGAGACATAAGAGACGCAGGTTTGATCCCTGGGTTGGGAAGATCCAGCTGAAGGGGGGCATGACAACCCACTCCAGTATTCTTGCCTAGAGAATCCCACAGAAAGGGGAGCCTGGTGGGCTATAATTCACGGGGTTGCAAAGAATTGGACACAACTGAAGTGACTGAGCACAGCACACACATACTAGCTCTATTGATAAAATTTTGGTTTTGCATTGTTTTGATGGCTGTTTGGAGCAGACTGGGAAAGAGGTAATGCTATCCTAAGTCAACAATATAATATTATCAGCAGAATTTTGCTCATATGTTTATTTATTGTTATTAGTTATGGCCTGCCCTGTGTACGTTTAGCAATATGTACCAATATTCTTAATGAGAATGAAGGAATAGGAGCTATATGAATGGAGAACAGGTGTAAAAGGAGAGTTTTGCTCTAGCTTTTGTTTTGTTTTTACAATATTTGATGTTAAGATTGCAGGAATTTATTAAGTATTCAAAATCTGTTAGAACATAAAAAAGAACTCTAGGTCCATCAGGATTATTCAAATGGAAACCAGAAGAAGAGAGGAAATAGAGTAGAGCCGAGACAATTGTGTGGATGATGGCTGTCATTCAACCACAGGTCGGGTAACAGGGCACTACCGACTAGGTGCCTGGTGAACATGCATTTTTCACAATTCTGGACACTGCAGGTCTAAGATGAGGGTGCCAGTGTGATTGGGTGCTTGGTGAGGGCTTACTTCCTGGCTCACAGGTGGTTGCCTCCTTGTCTTTTCTTAGCTGAGAGCTCTTGTCTTTCTTTCCTTTCTCTATAAGTCACCGGGACTTCACGGGTGGCACTAGTGGTAACGTACCCACCTGCCAGTGCAGGAGATATAAGAGATATAAGAGATGCAAGTTCAATCCCTGGATCAGGAAGATCCCCTAGCAGAGGAAATGGCTTACCCACTCCAGTATTCTTGCCTGGAGAATCCCATGGACAGAGGAGCCTGGAGGGCTACAGTCCATAGGGTTGCAAAGAGTCGGACACGACTGAAGCAACTTAGCACGCATAGGTGTTACAGAGTCCAGGCTCTCTCTGCTCGCCTCATGATAAGCTAATAAATCTGAGACAAGGTGTTAAGTCAAAGAAGGGACTTTATTCGAGAGCTGGCTGACCAAGAAGATGGTAGGCTAGCACCTCAAAATAACCATTTGTCCAAGCCTAGATGCCAGGTTCTTTTATGGATCGGAGACGGGGAGGTGGTGAGGCAACAAAGTAAAATGTCACCTTGCAAATGTTCCTGAGAATGGCAAGCCTCAGGCAAGGGGGATGTGTTAGTTTCACTTCCTTACAGTCATTTCATGGGTGGTGTGAAATGGAATATCTCCTGTCATATCAACAAACAAAGATGCTGCATCTATCTGCAATTCCCGCCTCCCCAAATGTGAATTTCTGGGCCACGCCAGTAAGCAGCAGGTGAGGGGGGGCTCCACCATTAGCTACACAAAGAATTTAAGAATGTCAGTCTTTCACAAGTGGGTGGAGTCAAGTTATCTCCCTGAGGCAGACCACTATGTATGCCTATAATAACAAAACTGGCAAGATAAGGATTAAAGTCACAGAGCAGATCCAGTGTGAATTCAAAATTAACCCTTCCTGGTTACACAAGAACACTAATTACATCCTTGACTCACCCTCATGACCAATTCTAATTCCAGTTATCCCCCAAAGACCCAGCCTACAAACTACATTACATCAGGGATTAGGGTTTCAACATCTGTGTTGGAATGAGGATAACAAATATTCAGGCCATAGTGGTGGCTAAGAGTTTTCCAGAACTAAACCAAGACACAGGTTTCCAAATGGAAAACATCTCCTGATGAATAAGCTAAATTTCGAAAACTATTTAAAAGGACTCCTAATGCAATGAAATATCAAGAACAGTATCAAAAACAAAAATAAAATTATTGACTTTTAATAATTTAAACTATAAGAAGCAAAACTACAGAGACATCACTTTGCCCACAAAAGTCGCTGCAGTCAAAGTTATGGTTTTTCCAGTAGTCATGTATGGATGTGAGAGTTGGACCATAAAGAAGGCTGAGCACTGAAGAATTGATGCTTTTGAATTGTGGTGCTGGAGAAGACTCTTGAGAGTCTCTTGGACAGCAAGGAGATCAAACCAGTCAATCCTAAAGGAAATCAACCCTGAATATTCATTGGAAGGACTGATGCTAAAACTGAAGCTCCAATACTTTGACCACATGATGAAAGAGCCAACTCATTAGAAAAGTCTCTGATGCTGGGAAAGATTGAAGGCAGGAGGAGAAGGGGATGACAGAGGATGAGATGGTTGGATGGCATCACTGACTCAATGGACATGAATTTGAGCAAACTCAGGGAGATAGTGAAGGACAGGGAAGCCTGGAATGCTGCAGTCCATGGGGTCACAAAGAGTCAGACATGACTTAGCAACTGAATAACAACAAAGTGTGAAGAACACTTTGAACCTAGAATTCTACGCTCATGCGCTAATTCAGTAATGATGGTGATATATATCTTAAGACTCACAACCTCACAATGATTCAGAAAGTTACTATTTGTCACCTTGCTGAATGAATTGGTAAAATACATTTTTTAAATGAATCTAAAAGTAAGTAGGAGAAAGCAAGGAAGAACCTCTAATTTTTAAGAATGTCTGATTTAGAGGAGATAAATCACAATTCAAGCCTTAAAGAATTAGCTGAATAATTTTGGGGGACTCTATGCTTGACCAGCTGACAATGAGACTGTTTTATTGCTGACTAAGAAAATAATTATATGCACTAGTATTTATTAAGTACTGTATGTGCTAAGCATTCATTTAATTTCTTGTTAGGTATGGATTCATTCCACCATCAGAACAACCTTTTGAGAAAAGCACTGTTTTCTCTAGTTTACACTGGAAGAAAACTGAAGCAGGAAGAAGCATCCTTCCCAGCTTGTGGTTAGAGGACTCCTAAGTGTTCAAATTGGGGTTTGGGTGCAGTTAAGTCAAGGTCATAAGGCCACCTCTTTAGCCATGATGCTCCAGTGCATCACCCATCCCTGGATTTCATCATAAAGACAGCAGTGCCTGGAATGCATTTTCAGGATCCAGCCACGCTTCTGCAGCCAGGTCAAACTCCCTAAACCTCAGATCTTCCTTATTTCTCAGGACTTAAATTATGTTTTTCTGTGCTGCTGATCCACTCAAAACTATTCAGTGCTATTCGAAGCAAACACGCTTAAAAGAAGTCAGCTTATGTTTTCCTTCCACCCTTGTGCCCAGCTCTCCTCTACCCCTCTGAGCTCTCTCTCTCAACGCACTTGATGCTATGAGTCGACCTTGATGCTATGTCTGCACCACTAGACTCAGTGTTTATGTCTGATGTCCTGATTTGAACACAGGGGTCCCCAAAGGACGCTGACCCAAACTATCCTTTTGAACTGCTATACTTTTTGCTTCTGTGAGAAGGCAGTTCTAATCAATTTTTCACACAGCTTCATTCCACCCCCAACACTGGGGCCCCTTGCAAAGCAGTTGGTTGTTCCCTTGGCTCCTTTATTCTATTTACTTGGTTCTCACAAACAAGCTGTGATGCCTGATTTCTGAGAAACAAGATAACCAGGTCTTATAACCTAAAGACCTAATAGAATGTAAACAAACAAATGGTTTGTGAAAATAGGTTTATTTTCTATATTTTTGCAACCTTACGTAAGTTACAGCCACATGTATGGGATACATAATGCTAGAAATGCATACAATATATATTTCCCTGTTGTTCAATGCTTTCTTCTAGGTTTCTATTACAAAAGGACATAGAAGTCCACCTACGTATCCTTCATTTTAAGAACAAAACATATGCCTGCATGCTTAGTCACTAAGTCATGTCTCACTTTTTGCAACCCCATGGACTGTAGCCTCCTAGGCTCCTCTGTCCATGGAATTCTTCAGGCAAGAACACTGAAGTGGGTAGCCATTCCCTTCTCCAGGAGATCGTCCCGACCCAGGGATCGAACTCAGGTCTCCTGCATTGCAGGTGGATTCTTCACCCTCTGAGCCACCAGGGAAGCCCACAAATACATATATTTCCTTAGAAAGAAAAATAAGTGATGACTGGCTTCTGTAAATGTATCAGCTACAGTAGACAGTGACCATAATAAAATATATAGATATAAAACAATAAATAATACAGTAGAAGTTAATGCTATAAAATAAACTGAGAGTAAGAAAGAGCTAAATGAGATATCATCCCATTTTAGGAGGCCAAATGATTAATGGGGAGGATAATGTTATGATTGACAGTCACGCTATGTCTGTGTTTCTAGTTAGTATGTAATAAAAGTTCAGAAAGGCAGAAACATGCAGAGGTCTCTAAAGTTCTGGCATTTGCAGAAATCCTGAGACTTGTACCTCATATTACAAATTCCTGTGCAGAAATGGAAATTTTCAATTTAGGGTGATGCAACTCTGCCCCAAAAGAGAATGCTTTTGGTTATCTTGTGCACGATAAGGAAGAGGAAAGGATGGTCTGCCACGAACTGTGGGCCTCCATGGCCTGTTCTCCCTGTTACAATGGCCCCAGTGCCGGCAGCAGCCTCAGTGCCCTCCTCGTTCACGTCCACAGAAGCTTGATGGAACACTTCAGACAGAAACAGGTCATTCTTTTCTGACATGCCTGCGAAATTGGCTTGGCCTCGGCTGAAGGCATCGCCCATGCCCATGCTCGTGAGAATGGTCTTGAGTCCATAATGCTCTTCCAGTCTGAACTTGGGGATGTACACCTCCACGTCATCCTCACCCATGGTGTCCTCGCTGAGCCACTTGCTGAGTTTGTCATGGGTGATTTCTCTCTCCAGCTACGAATCCAAAAGATAAAACCACTGAGTGCTAGCAGAGAAGGACAACAACCTCTAATGTTGACAACCAATGACTTTACTATATTAAAGTAAAGTAGGTGATATTAAAATTTAATAGTTCGGTAAAAATTTTGCAAGAAGATAGCATATATGAGACATGTTTAAGGCTTCTGAATGACTGGGAAACCTGGCACAGTTCGTCTCAAACAAGTTCACATATTCAAACTGCACACCGTTTCCTCAGATGTAGGCATGTGCAAGGGCTTCCCAGGTGACTCAGTGATAACATATCCACCTGCCAATGCAGGAGACGTGGGTTTGATCCTTGGGTCAGGAAGATCCCCTGGAGAAGGAAATGACAACCTGCTCCAGTATTCTTGCCTGGGAAGTCCCATGGACAGAGGAGCCTGGTGGGCTACAGTCCAGGGGTCTCAAAGAGTCGGACACGACTGAGCGACTGAACAGCAACCAGAACAGCAGACATGCGCAAAGGCGAGTTTAGCCCCAGAAGTTTGAAACAACGGAAGCTGGAATTCTTACCAACTCCAAGCCTGTAGAGGATTCAGCAATTCCATCTGGAAGCAGCAGGAACATACTGACCTCTCCAGCATATGGGAGTTCTAGAATCTGGACCTTCAGGTCTGCTATGTATCCAATGTTTAGCTTTTCATGCAGGAACATCATCTCTACTGATTTGTGCTGAGTCTAAAGTAATTAAAAAGTAAAATATGAAAGTTGATAGTAAGATGTCAAAAGATTTACAATCAGACATAAAAGAGAAAGGGTTCTGCTTTCATGCTAAAGAAATAGATTTTTTTAATTAAAAATTTGTTTCGAAATTTGTTTAAAAACATCAAAATATATTTAAAAAATAAAAATTTATTATTTGTATACTCTCACAGTGACTCTGATCTATTTTGTTTTTTCAAGATTATACCCATTAGTAATAAGATGGACAATTATAATTAAATACTAAAACATTTGTTCAGTACCTTAACTAGGGGTCAAGAACTCTGCAAAATCTCATTGAATCCTTACAACAACATTTTGAGTTGGATATTATCATCCTAGTTTCACAGATCAAAAAAAGGAGTGCATGAACCACAAGTAACATCTTAGTTGGTACAGTCTACATATGAGTGCAAGATTGTGTAATTATAAAGCCCATGGTCCTTACCATTACTCATATGACCTCTCGGAAAATTACTAAGTGCCATTCAGTAACCTGAAAGAGTCAATCAACTATCCAGTGTGTATATAACTATTAATAGCAAACCATGTATGGGTGTCAATAAGTGGTCCCAATTTTTCTTTCTCTATTTTGTCAAAGACCCTAAAATATATGTTAAGAAAATCTGTTTTGTTGTCATTGTCTCATACCGAGTTCACACGGAAAGGATAAAGCCCCTTTAGTTTCTTCTGAAATGGAGTCTTCCATTTTCCTTTGAAGTAGACAGCATTCACCAGGACCATCTTGGTGTCTGCATCAACAGAACCTTCAGGTAGCAAGTTTGGGATTTTGCCTACAGAAAATATGATATATGTTAATGTTTCATGATTAACAATTATGAAGTCATTATGATTTCTTGAATCTTTTGAGTCACCATCTAGCTTAGCATACACATTTATTGAACTCTGCAGTGACGGTGATATTCACATTCAAATTTTTCTCTTAATTTATTTAAAACATAGGTAAAACTCAGACCAAATTTTTCAGTTTTGCAAAATTCAAGAGCAACTGAAGAATTAATGTAATTAAGATTTAGAATTGCTATCAGACTTGGAAAAAAATTTAATTTCTTTTAATTTTTTTTCCTTTGTGCTGCATGCAGGATCTTATTCCTCTGACCAGGAACTGAACCTGTATCCCTTGCCTTGAGATCACAGAGTCTTAATCCCTGGACTGCCAGAGAAGTCCCAGGAATTTTTAAATTCCTTTTATACTGTTTTCTCAAAGTTTTATAGTTATATGAAGTTAGTTCATTCAGATAGGAGTGAAAAAGAGACTCAAGGAGTATAATGGGTTTCACTGGTGGCTCAGATGGTAAAGTATCTGCCAGCAATGCAGAAGACCTGAGTTCAGTCCCTGCATGGCGAAGATCCCTTGGAGAAGAGAATGGCAACCCACTCCAGTATTCTTGCCTGGAGAATTTCACGGGCAGAGGAGCCTGGCGGGCTATAGTCCATGGGATCGCAGAGTCGGACACGACTGATCGACGGACACTAACAAGGTATTCAATAGCACACTTCCCCAGTATGTCAGTAGGCCTCCTTCTAGATCTGGTCTAGACAGCCCATAGGTCTAACTCACTGATTCACCCAAAAACAGTGTTTTGGAAGCTGTGCTACACCTACATCAGGAATAGCACAGATTCAGGAAGTAACAAAGGAAAAATTGTCCTGGGGGCGGGGCAGGCTTAGAATGTTGGAAGAGACACTAAATCATTCGGGAAAGAAAGTGAAGTGAGTCCTATTAAGAGAGCTGAATAATGCAGAAAACTGCAACAACACAGAGAACGGAGTGAATGACTGAGTCCAAGAAAGTTCCCAGAAGTGATAATATCTGAGTGTGATTTTTTTTAAAGTTGGTTTAAGAAACAGCCCTTTTATAGTGAATACCTGCTCTGCAATATTTCAAGCACATTATTTTATTTAATCCTCACAACCATTCTAGTAAGGGAGTATTATTAGTGTCATTTTACACGAATAGGAAATCAATGTTGAATATTCATTGGAAGGACTGATGCTGAAGCTGAAGCTCCAATACTTTGGCCACCTGATGGGAAGAGTCAACTCATTGGAAAAGACCCCGATGCTGGAAAGATTGAGAGCAAGAGGAGAAGGGGGCAACAGAGGATGAGATGGTTGGATGGCATCACTGACTCAATGGACATGAGTTTGAGCAAACTCCAGGAGATAGTGAAGGACAGGGAAGCCTGGCATGCTGCAGTTCATGGGGTGGCAAAGAGTTGGACATGACTTAGCAACTGAACAACAACACGAACAGACACCATAGTGAGATATTAGTAATCTTTCCAAGGTCACAATGCTTGAGAGCTGGTCAGAATTCCACCATCTTCCATTTCTGCTGACACATACGAGACTCAAGCAAATAGGTCACTATAGTCTGACCAGTTTCAGTATAGTTATTCAATATCTTCATTCAGCATAACCCTTAGTAATTAAAACTCCTGGTTACTACTTGGAAATCTACTGAGACTTTATTTAACTTTGTGACACATAATATTTGATCATAACAAGGAAAAAAGAAGTTTTTCTCAAATTACTATAAAAATTGGTAAAACAATCTGTCAAAATGACTATTTGGCATTTTTGCAATTTCACTGATTGATTTATAGCCATTCAGCACAAACACTTAGAAAGAAGAGAAATTCTTGTTGTTCTCAAAAAAGCAAAGCTTTCATGCATCTCTTTGATTTTGCAATCTGCTTTGACTTTCATTTTTGTTAAATCTTCACTTTCTCTGCTTCCTTTTTGTCAGTGGTGCATCAATCTTTCAGAGCAGTAATTAAAAAATCTAGAAATGAAGAACTAAAGTAGGCCAACTGTTTTTTAGAGAAACAATAATTCTATTTTCAATTCTACAGAACTTAATACAAGTGCTTTTTATATTATGGTAGCTAATAAATCAGGATAGCATACTATGGTTTGAAATAATGTTTTAAACATAGGAGGCAGGAACTTCCCTAGTAGTCCAGTGACTCAGATTCCATGCTGCCAATGCTGGGGGGCCCAGGTTCAATCCCTGGTCAGGGAACTAGATTTTACATGCCACAACTGCGACCCAACACAGCCAAATAAAAATGTATTTAAAAGTAAATAAATAAGCATAGGAGATAAGTGAAAATATGTTTTCTGCATTAAGGTATCAAACTCTTTAAACATTTATTTGAAGAATTCCAGAATTAGACTAAGGCTCAGAAGAAGAGGAAACCCCAGCTGCACCATGAACAGAGAGTGGGATCTTGGATGAGTCAGTTAAGAACTGAGGACATGCATAATAAAGGTAGAAGTAGCTTAGATGATTAATGGGAGATCAAGAAGGGACTGAAAGAACTGGACAACATACTGACTCTGGATGGTGAAATAGAAGAAAGAGCTAAAATTTTATGATCCCTCCTTTTCCATTGCCCATATTCTCACACCAATTACTCAGTTGAATATTGTTCCTTTTATCTTTGCTTTTGTTTGCAGTGAACATAAAGTCACAATTATTTTAATACTGATATTTCCTAAATTAGAAAAGATCTGCCTCTTCTTACACTCTATTCGGTAATAATCCAAACCAGATTATTGAAGTACTGAATATATATCTTCTATTAGTAGACCTTGATTATTTGTTTCTTACTTCAAACACCACAAAGCTCAACAAGAATCAGGTTACATTAGCCAAAATAACTAAGGTTAGGAGTAAGAGCCAAGTTCAGGATGAAAAAAAAAAGAACACAGAGTTTTCTATGTGGAAAGAAGAGCAGAAACTATTTCCTTGGTTTTACCTTTGGTTTGAGTCTTGACCCAGGAATTAATCTTTTTTCTGGCATCTTCTGCACATTCTAGGAAGTCAACTGCCTGGGGTTCTATAGAGTAATATTTCTTGGAGAGTTGCATGTATTCCTTTAAAGCGAAAAAATAATGACAAGATTACTTAGAACATATACCCAACGAGTGAAAGTGAAAGTGTTAGCTGCTCAGTTGCACCCGACTCTTTGTGACCCCATGGACTATAGCCTGCCAGTCTCCTCTGTCCATGGGAATCTCCAGCCAAGACTACTGGAGTGGGCTGTCATGCCCTCCTCCAGGATATCCAACCACCTGCGGTGTATTTGTAAATTACAGGTTTCCTGTCAAGACTGGGGAGCCTGAAGCAGGGTAAGGGGAGGTTGGCTGGGGGCTGATTATGTGCTCTCTTGACCCCCGCAATCCAGTACCAACTGCCTTTGTTCTCCTACATACTTTGCACGATGAACACCGAGTGCAGAGGGAGAGGCTGAGCGTGGGGTTGGCAGTTCTGGGAACTCCTGTGCGCACCTTCTTGTGACTTTACACATGGAGTTTTTACAGTAGAAATAGGAAGCACCCACGGAGGGAGCATGAGCACGGCTGTGTTGGCTCGTGTCCCATGGCTCTGGGGAGCCTTAGCGAGCCTGAGTGGAGATCTGACCCTCTGGGAATGAATCAGAGAAAACGGCTTTGAAAGTGACCTCCTTGCAAGTTTGGGGCCCTGCCATTTAGATTGCAGGTTTCACTCACTTCCTTGAATCTTGCAGACTTCTCGCCAAACAGCTTATTTGCACTTTCCAATAAATACTCCCCCATGGACACGTTGATGGCGTTGCTGAGAGAACAGAAGGATGAATGGATTACCCCCGCAGCTTGTGCCTTAAAAGGAAAGAAGAGATTTATTTTATATAACTCAGGACTTCTAAACAAGATATTTCTTAAGCAATAGTATTTTTTTTCTAGGATATCAATAAAATGCTGTATTACAATATACCTTTTTTTCTGGCACTTTAGAGGTAACTCAGGAAATAATGTTGAAATGGATATAGTACATTAAAATGTATCAGATAATTTTTTACTTGTTTCAGATTTTTCTGTGCCCATAGTATTGGATTTAACTGTAACAGAACTGAGATCCTAGAAAAAGTCAGGCTCCTTTGATACTTACCTAAGCTATAAAGTCTCTAAGAAATTTTTATTATATTAAAATGTTACCTTAGAAATGTTCTTTTAAAAGCTTATATAACTTCTACAAGTCCCTTGACATAATTAAGGAGTAGTGTGTGCAGTGGAATCTGGAGTTTAGAAAACATAAAATAGAGGGGAATTCCAATCCCCAACCTGAAGTTTGTGAGCATGATGACAGACATGGGGCTTAATCACAGCAGTGCCTGGGTGAAGCTGAGGTCAGAGCCCTGAAGATGGATCATCAGCTGTCCACTCAGGCCTGGCAGAATCACCTTTTGAAGAGGCCCTCTCACCATCTTGAATCTGTAATTCCCTGAGTGACAGACAGATGGAGCATCAGCGTTCCTAGGAAGGAACTTGTGAGAGGACCTAAATCAGGGTGTGATTGTGGAAGTTATTTACCAATAGGAGCCCATCTACACCAGGCTCTTATAATGTAGCTGAATAATGTTTAAGGAAGTGGAGTACTGGGAAAAGATATTAACCTGAGACTGATTAGATGAATGGATGGTAGATAAATAGAGAGTAGATGATGATCATGATAATGATAAATAGGTAGATATATTGGTGGTGTTCTGTTGCTAATGATGATGATGATAGATTGATAGATAGGGAGAGAGAAGGTAGATAGATAGATAGATAGATAGATAGATAGATAGATAGATGACAGATAGATAGATAGATAGATGATAGATTGATAGATGACAGATAGATAGATAGATAGTAGGTGATGATCATAATGATAACAGTAGGTAGATAGATGTGTGCTCATGCTCAATTGCTCAATTGTGTCCAACTCTTTGTGACCCCATGGACTATAGCCCGCCAGGCTCCTCTGTCCATGGGATTTTTCAGGCAAGAATACTGGAGTGGGTTGCCATTTCCTACTCCCAGGGAATCATCTTATCCAGGGATTGAACCTACGTCTCCTGCATTGCAGGCAGATTCTTTACCACTGAGCCATTGGGGGAGCCCTAGATAGATAGGGAGAGAG
Source organism: Odocoileus virginianus (assembly GCF_023699985.2). Lineage (NCBI taxonomy): Eukaryota > Metazoa > Chordata > Mammalia > Artiodactyla > Cervidae > Odocoileus > Odocoileus virginianus. The sequence goes on along the minus strand of NW_027224343.1, from coordinate 1,311,722 downwards.
GAGACAAAGGATACACAAAGGTCACTGACCTCTCCTGAAGTCACCATGCCTGGCCATCTCCATTCCTCAATTGTCACCCCTTACTCTGGAAATCTGCATTCACACATGTGTATTGTAGGAGTCTCTACCATGGCTTTAGGATAAATTATGCATACCCAACTAATGGCAGAGTGATGTGACAGAATTTACAGTCTTGACTTGGAAGTCATAAAGCATGGATTCTACCCCAGCTCTACCCTTCCTTATCAGAGTGACCGTAAGATATTTACTCAAGGACTGTGAGTCTTAGTTTTTTTCCTATGAATGGTGGAATTTGTACTAGGTTCCTTCCCTAATATTGTGACTTTAAGACAAGAAGTTTCTGGAAACAAAATACAAAAGAACTAGGAACGGATGAGTCAGATACCTGCAAAATAGCATCAGGATAGGTGCCCCTCTGGATCTGCTGTGAGAAATCACAACTTGTGAGGCTCCTTGGGCTCACTGGGGCACCTCTGTGGACTCCAACTTGGTTAAACTGAAGCACCTACAATTGGAATTAGAGAAAATCAGGTACATTTTTTTGCTGCATTATTTAGCTTTTAAATCAACGGCTGTCAAAAGTACCTCTTGACCTCCTACGTCAAGTTCCTTGCCTTTGTGTCTGGGCAACAAGCATAGATGCTCTTCAAGTATAATATGTGTCAATGAAATTCCCTTCATGGGGATTAGCATGAGTTATTTTATACTAATTCAAATACTGGCCATTTTGACAAAAAAATTATAATGAGATGATTTATAGCCTTTTAATTAAGTTATCTAAATTATCACCCAACTCATAAACTTCCTTGAAAATATCCCAGTATTTTGAAGGAAGTAATAAGGTTAATGCCTGACTTTGTATCTCTCCACTCAGTGGCCTTACACATTATACCCTTCTAGACTGTTAAAAATTAGCAGCCACAGCAAGCTTAAGCAAATAAACAGGGTGCTCAGTATTATCAAGGATCACCTAAAACATTTGCACATACGTTATTTACACAGAAATAAATCCCTCACTTCTGTCCATGTTGGGGGAAGATGGCAGGGATCAGATGGCAATATGAATTCCTTTTTTAAAATATTTGTTTTCATTTATGTATTTATTTAGCTGCCCATGGCCTTAGTTGAGACAGGCAGCATCTTTAGTTGCAGCATGCAGGATCTTTAGTTTCCACATGTTCCCTGACCAGGGATCAGATCGAGGTCCCCTTGCATTAGGAGCACAGAGTCTTAGCCACTGGACCATCAAGAAGTCCCAATGTGAATTTCTTTATGTTGTAAGTGGCAGATCCAGCTAACAGTGAAACTGGCAGGTGCAGACTGGCCCTGGAAGGTGCCTCAAGCCCCACCCCCCAGTACAGTAGACTCCTCCAATTGGCCCTGCCACCCACCCACCCTCACCTCCAGCATCCTTTGGGTCCCAGCGCCATGGGGCCCCAGGCAGGGAGGAACTTGTTGGTAAAGCATTGATGGTGGAGGCTCTCCCAAGGGAGGGAAGGCAACCTTGCCCAGCAGATGGTGAATTTCTAGGCTGGAAGAAGAGGTGTTAGGATTTCTGGGGTCTTTCTCTGCTCTTCAGATCATATATTATAAGTTCCTACCTAATACCCTCTGAAAAGCAGCCTGACTGCCACTGTAAAGGGGAGGACTGCTTTGTGTAAGAGCTTCTCTGGTTGTCCTCCCTCTTAAGGAAGCTGACCCATAAGCTGGGGTCTCTAGGCAGCACTGAAGCCCGCTCAAGTCGTAGCAAGAGTCCCTGCAGGTATGGGGTGTGTGTCATGGTCCTGAGCCAGGCTGAGGCGGGCACCCTGCCCAGAGAGCAGGCCTGGCCTGGGCTGGTCTGTGCCCTTACCCTAAAGATAAGAGCTGGGTAAAAATACTGCAAATCTCACATTGCGGTGTGCTCTGTAAGTGAAGTGAAGTCACTCAGTCGTGTCTGACTCTTTGCGACCCCATGGACTGTAGCCTACTGGGCTCCTCCATCCATGGGATTTTCCAGGCAAGAGTACTGGAGTGGGTTGCCATTTCCTTCTCCAGAGGATCTTCCCGACCCAAGGATTGAACCCAGGTCTCCCTCATTGTAGGCAGACGCTTTACCATCTGAGCCACAAGGGAAGAGATTATCTATTTATTCTATTTGCTCCTTTTTTCCACTACAACTGTTCCAGCCTTACAAGCTACACCAGTTCCCAAATGTGGGCAGCCTCTTCCTACCTGATTTTCTCATCTGTAAAGTGAATACGGTAATCAGAGCACCTACCTCACAGGACTTTGTATTCTGTGGATAAATTCATAACACATTCTCAGCAAGGTGCCTGGCTGGGGCATTGTAAGTATCAGCTATGAAAACAATTATTTCCACCACATGCCTCTCCTATTAACTCTACTCTTCATACTCATCTTGCCCAATACATATTTTCATTTACATTTTAAAAATAAGAAAGTTACTACTAGACTATTTTGAGTTCTCAAATGGTGTTCTAGAGGTCTGCAACTATTGTACAAAATATGTGGTTAACAATCCACATTATGTATGATCAAATTAATATAGTTTATGGGTACAGAATGGCTCCCATCCAAGTACTAACCAGGCCCGGCCCTGCTTAGCTTCCAAGATTGGGAGGGTTCAGGGTGGTATAGCCATAGGCCATAGACAATTCCTTTGGGGATGAAGAAGATACTCTAAAATTCGACTGTGGTGATGACTGCACAATTCTTGTGAATATACTAAGAACTACTGAATTGTAAACTTTAAATGAGTGAATTTTATGAAATGTGAATTATATCTCAACAAAGTTGTTCTTATAAAAAATAAGAAAGCTGAGGCTCAGAGCATTTAAATGTCTTCATTTTCACACCTAGTAAGTGGCAAAACCACCAACCAAAGACAGGCAGGTCTGTCCCCAAAGTCCAGGCTTCCATGTCCAAACCAAAAAGTGTCTCCTCTTTGTTCTGGTAGAGAATTAAGCCAATTTGCCTTTGAATTTAAAAATCTTCCCATGAAACAGAGTTACAAGAAAACTACTATATATAAAATTCTTGTCCCACATGCAGAAAATACTTTCAAAACACAAGAAAGCTGTGTTGTGCCATGAGTGACCAATAAGTTACTTTTCCTCTGGTAGCAAAATCAAGATTTTCCCTTTAGCACCTAGAGCACTTTGTTTGGCATCTGTCCTCAAAAAAAAAAAAAAATTTCTTCTGATTTCTTTACATTTAAAAAATGAAGACTTCCCTGGTGGTCCAGTGGTTAAGACTCCATGCTTTCGGTGCAGGGGGATGGGAATTAACATTCCACATGCCACATATCATGGCCAAAAACTAAATACAATAAAAATTGAAGTCCTAGATGTTTTCTATAAGGAAGCTGTGGTACATATACACCATGGAATATTACTCAGCCATTAAAAAGAATTCATTTGAATCAGTTCTAATGAGATGGATGAAATTGGAGCCCATTATACAGAGTGAAGTAAGCCAAAAAGATAAAGAACATTACAGCATACTAACACATATACATGGGATTTAGAAAGATGGTAATGATAACCCTATATGCAAAACAGAAAAAGAGACACAGATGTACAGAACAGACTTTTGGACTCTGTGGGAGAAGGCGAGGATGGGATGTTTCAAGAGAACAGCATCGAAACATGTATATTATCTATAGTGAAACAGATCACCAGCCCAGGTTGGATGCATGAGACAAGTGCTCGGGCCTGGTGCACTGGGAAGACCCAGAGGGATTGGGTAGAGAGGGAGGTGGGAGAGGGGATCGGGATGGGGAATACATGTAAATCCATGGCTGATTCATGTCAATGTATGACAAAACCCACTACAATATTGTAAAGTAATTAGCCTCCAACTAATAAAAATAAATGAGAAAAAAATAAATAAAATAAAGTTTTTAATGGAGTTCGCTGCCTTTATTTATTTTTTTTCCAAGGCAAAGAAAATAAAGGGGAAGGAGTCTTGCAAAATGTGGCTGGTATCAGAGTTGAGCAACTGGGCTTTGTCTTGATGTTCAAACTGCCACAAACAGAGAGAGAAGCTCCTGGCCCTTTCCCTCCTGCGGTGAGATTGGCTAACACTGTGTGAGCCACTCCAAACGAGGCCCGCCTTAAGTGGGTGACCGTGTACCTGGAAGACTCTCCATCCCCCGGTACTCACACAGGTACGATTCTCACGGGAATCTCCAGTATGACTGAGGACAGCAGCCACGATTGTGAGAAGCAGAGCTTGGAAGCCCAGCACTTAGCGCTGACGTCTGTGCACGTGGGACCAGGAAAGAATTTTAAAGATATAATTACCTGGTCTGCTCATGGACCCAGGGAAGACAGGACCGTGTGAAATTTAATTTAATTCATACCAGAGGATGACTGCTGTGTACAAGTGAAGTAGGTCAACGTATTTCCACAGTCCCTGACCCAGTGAAAGGGTCTCCTGACTGAGCTGGTGTCCATCTACCAAGGAAGGAAGCCAGCGGCCCTGACAGAAAGACCCCACAGTGCTGGCCCCCACTGACTACCTGGACTTTGAAGATGGCCATCCGGTCAGCCCCATTTTGTTGACATGAGCTCATGGGGCAGAGCATGTTGGCTGAGGCTCTCCGAAGTCCTGTTGCCCTCGGTGCCTCCCCCAGAGTGCACAGACCGAGCTCTGGGACAGTTTTTTCTCTTCATGGCACTCTCTTAAAACCACCACTAGGAATTCTTCACATAAACGGAAAGAGCCTGAGATGAGAGAGCAGAAACCAGAGAACCCGGGGAAAGGTGCTTCAGTCCCACTGCCCATCCATCAGTGACACTCTTAAAACCAGTAAGAGATAAAGCAGACAAATCCTTTGAAAAATATGAACATTTTCAGATGTCAGATATAGTCACTATTAGCTATTTCTAACGTAGCAGGGTAAGAACACTGATAACCCTTCTACTGTATCTGCCGTTGAGGATTTCCGTGGCTTGGCCCTTTTGTAGATTTGAACCTAAGTAACTCGTGTTGTAATGGCTTGTGATGATTGCTGAGGGCGTGGGTTTGATCCCTGGTGGGGAAACTAAGATCCCACTAGTCGCTGACTGTTATAGTCCAGATCTTGCAAGCATATAATCAGAGCAGTTCTGCAATTCAGTTCAGGAATCCTTCAGTCCCAATTGGGAACTTTAACAGAAACTCACGTGGGCTATCTGGTCTGCAGTATTGCCCCGGGCGCCCAGGTAGACCATGGCCATGGTGGAGGAGATGCTCCAGGGACAGAAGAAGATATTCTGGGTGTTGGCGCTTGTGTTTGCCAGATGCTTGAATAAATTGAGGGCAAAGATTGTATTTGCCACATTAAGTTCTTCCATTGTCTCAATCTGGAAGGAAAACAAGGAAAAGCAACAGCTCTAAAAGATGACTCAACATTTTGAGTGATGTCAGTGGCGTAGCCCAGGCTGTACCCTGCACAGGGCAGGGGTTCCCTCTCTGTTCTCCCATCACTGAACAGGGCCAGCGGTGTCGTGACCCTGGGACCTGCGCAGCCACAAAAAGTTGCGCTCTCGGTGCAGTGCGCTGTCACAACCTTGCAATCCCTTAATAATTTTATACAAAGGGCCCTCCCTGCGTTTCCCTTTTGCACTGGATTCTGCAAATGACACAGCTGATCCTGAGATAGAGGGAACCATCCTGGGATGCTTGGTGACATTCCACCTCATAATAATGATAATAACAGCAATAACAATAAATAGCCCTTATTGAATTCTTAACTGTACAACAGATGCTGTGTTCAACATTTCACCTGTACTAAACCAGTTAATCCTCACACAAACCCTGTGAGGAAGGCATTGCTATTCTTGTGCTTACAAAGGAAAAAATTACTGACCAAAGAGAATCAAAAAAGTGACCCATGTCACTCGACTGTAAGGGACAGGACTGGAAATTGAAACCGGGTGGGTGGGTGGCCTCCAGGGTCATACTCTCAACCTCTCTGTTGTACCTACAGACACACATCACACATACAGACACACAGATACACACACTAGGGCCTCCCCTGGTGGCTCAGTCAGTAAAGAATCCACCTGCAATGCAGGAGACCACCTGCAGTGCAGGAAACCCAGATTTGGGTCAGGAAGATCCCCTGGAGAAGGAAATGGCAACCCACTCCAGTATTCTTGCCTGGGAAATCCCATGGACAGAGGAGCCTGGCAGGCTACAGTCCACAGGGTCACAAGAATCCATGGACAAGAATTAGTGACTAAACCATCACCATCACACACACTAGAGGAAAACACACACATATTCAAATTCATACCACATGCACACATACTCTTGTTGGCCCCAGTGGAGATGGCCAAACTCCTTTCTACAAGTGGCTTAGACTCACCTTTTGAGAGTGAGGATTTCACACTTCCCTATCTCCCATTCCTACACCCCTCCACTCGCTCACACACCACAGCCTTTCTACCAAAGCACCCCCTGAGCTGAGCAACTGGGGGTGCTGGAAAGGCCCCCCTCCTACCACCACCCCTAGCAGAACAGTCAACTCTAGGTCCCTCTGCAGGAGTGGTCCTGGATTTGTGGAGCTCATACACACACACACACACACACACACACACATGAACACACACACCCCATCCACCATCTGAAGATAAATGACAGACACACCTTTCGTGACCTAAGACTCGCATGCAGCCAAACGCTTGGATACACCCGGTGTGGGTGGATACCTGCTGGTTCTAACCAACAGACTGTATCTTACACTTTCACAATGGCTTCAAACACACCCTGCAATTACCAAAATCTATAAACGCACCCAGCGATGCTGACACTCATCATTCCACAGGAACTCTTCTGGGGACGGTGGCTGGGGGGCTGCTGGAGGGGGCCCTGGAGGAGGCTCTCTTCAGCCTTGGGCTCCCTCGGCGGGGCCTCCCAGGCTCACATCTCCCTAGTCCACAGCTGTCATGTGGAAACTCGGTTCACGAACATTTCTTGTGAACAAAGTGATTGCCATTTGTATCAAAATTTCTCATGTGAGATACCACCCAACTGTATTTTATCAAGACAAAATAGTAAATTAAATAAAACTTGTCCCCAAAACTCTCTCACATCTTCTTGTCTCCTTTAATATGTAATATTCACAGGATCAGTGTGAGGTACATATTGTGATCTTTATTCTATAGGTTACATCCTGATGCCCTAAGACATATATGAGGTCACAGGGTTTGTATGTAATGGTGCAGGGATTCAAGCCTAGGATTCCCCACTCTGTCCAATGTCACTTACACTTCACCTACTGATGTTTAACTGCTATGTGTAAGAGTTTCAGCCAGTTACTGGTTTGAGAAATGCTAGAAAGAGGAAATAAAAAGAGGAAGGAAGCCAGTTTGTAATACTCCTAGAAGGCTCAAGTTTTTTTACTGTTTTTTTTTCTCTTGCTTCATCACTGAGGTTAGATTAACCTGGGTGACTCAGAAATTTGTTTCCTCTTCCTTCTCGATTTTAAAATCATTCTTATAATGAATTATTCCTCTCAAAAACATTTCAAAAACAGAGAATTAATAGCATAAATGTTATTGTGTGCAAAAAAATAAAGAATTGGAGCCATAAAAATAAACTTAAGCCTGAGAATTCCCTAGTGGTTCAGTAGTTAAGACTCAGAACTTTCATTGCTGAGGGCATGGGCTTGATCACTGACTGGGGAACTAAGAGCCCTCAAGCTGCATCATGTGACCAATTAATTAATTAATTAGTTAATGTAGGCCTCTCCTATATCTAATTCTTTATAATGACCTGAATAGTCAGTCGCTCTGACACTAGCAAAATTTGTCAAGACAAATGAACAGTGAGGGCTTTTAATGCCAAGTTAGAATACCAGTTGACTGTGATTATTTTTTAAAAAAATTAAAAAGTAAGGACAGAATTAAATCACCCCAAATGTATTCACTTGTTTTAAGAATAGTCTAACTTTTATCTTTCAGATAGGTGCAATTAACTGCATTTAACATAAAAATTAATGTGTGATGTCTATGTCAGCCTCAACCTCAGTGAGCCTTCAGCCTCACTGTTTTATTTACCTTGCATAATTACTTGCCTGGTAAACCTAGTAATTCTTGTTATACCAATGAGAATATGAAGATGTCGATAGCACAGCTGGTTTCAAAGCCAAGACTAGCTTCTGATTCCAGCTCTAGTGCTGTTCCTACAGACTTTTCAAATAAGGTTTGAGAAGTTTATATTTGTAGAAATCTAGGAATGTATATTCTCTATATATATATATATGTATATATATGTACACAGTGTCTTCTGACTCTACCACACGTCCACCCTACATTTAAGTGGGATCTACCTAAGACCATGTAGAACCGAAGTCACCGAGTGGCTTCAGAATCTCTCAGAACAGGAAACACCTGTTGTGAATTTCTTAACACTAGAGTGAGGCGCACAGCTCCAACAATCTCTAGGTTTATACTCCTAACCAACATCTACTATCATCTTTAGAAGAACAAGCAGATGAAAAGCAAGCGTGGGGTTGGTCTCTGCGATGCTTGTGTTGGTTCCTAAAACGCAAGTTGTCAAATGTGCCCCTGAAACTTGGCACAGGTAAAAAAGAGCTCAGACCTGCAGCCACACCCCCTCTGCTCACTGGCATCAAAGTTAGATTTGAGCTTGCCAGAGCATTTTTAAGTGAATTTTTTTGCAGCAACACAGTGTAGATATTTGAAATTGACCAGAAAAATTAATGACACAGAGAAAACAATAACTTCAAGGAAATTTCCCATTCCAAATTACCAAGTTTTCCCCCATAAAATTAAAAGCCTTTTCTATATTTGATTTCTTTCATAATGAATAATTTTTTGTTTATAGGATATTAAATTATTTCTTGAACTATTACTTCAGTCAATCCAGCAACTAACTGGGCTGTTCTTTCTCTTTCACTAAATTGACCAATTATCAAACTAAATTCAGTAAGTATATTCTGATATTGAACTGAACCACTCAGTTTTCTGCTTAATTTCTGGTTGTTTAAGATGAAAACTGAGTCCTCTTTTTGTCTATATCATATTTACGTACAATTTATAAATTACTTTCAGTTACTAAAAAAATACATTTTAATTGGTCTAGCTATTTTCTTTAAATTCAGTGCCAAACACAAACTAGTAAAGGATACACACATTCTAAGCTATTCAGTAAAACTAACATCACAACCAGAATGTACATTTGGGTTTGGTGAATGTTACATAGGCATTTGCTGATCTCTGAGATTTAAGATTATATATAACTTAATTCAAATCTTGAACCAAAATATTCTCAAACAAGCATCTAAACAAGAAAACATCATTAAATTTTTACTCACCCCCTAAAAACATCCCATGGTTTAATTTTCATTATATTAATAATACCAGTATGCAAAATAAAACCCTATTTCACAGAGAGAGACATGGAAATGGCTGAAATACCTGGTTCTTCTCTGTCTGACAGGAAACGGTCTTCCGAGCGCTGTCAGAGTTCAGACATGGTAACCACTGGTTTTATAAAGCTCTGCCCCTCCCACATGGTATTTTTTTCTCTCTCTATCTGTGTCCTTTGAGTGATTCAACATTTTACTCAGAAAGATATCATTAGAATAGAAATGCTTGTTTGCTAAGTCATCGTTTAAGAAGATGACATCATTCAGAAACTTGTGAATTTAGCAATACAATTTAACAGGCCTGTTAAAATTAGCTAAAATCTGTCAGCCCCAGTTTCAACAGTCCCCTCTTTAACTTGCTCTCTTAGTAAGAAATCCTACAATGTCTCTTGTATCTTTTGACAAGAATGGCCTGGGAACTTTTTGCAATATTTAAAAGCAATGGAATCCTTTCTCTTTTGAATCTAGACAGCCACCAAACAGTTCTTTGGGAACAGAAAGAAAAAAAAAAAAACACTTTTCTCCCTTATAAATTCTCTATTTTAAACCCTCTTACATTTTCTCAAGCTATAATTGTCTAAATAATTCTGAGTTCCACCCTAATCTGTCACAAATCACACCCAAAGAACATTTCATTTGCCCCTTTTTAGAACATAAATTTTATCTTTAATTAAACAGTGAAAATCCACTGTGTACTTTAAGCTAACTTTTAAGTGGGTAAATTAAAGCTGTTAATTGGAATTTGTGATGTTGAAAACATGATTCTGAAAATCGCTAGATTTTTTGATACAGCCAAAGGACTCCAATAAAAACAGATAAAAGATATGCATAATGAAAGAGAATCTGAGTTTTAAAATGTTCATATTGTTAGAGCTTATTGAAAAGTGTTTCCAACACGTTGTAAAGATGGTTTTTCTTCTCACTTTGCTTCCTTATTAAAGTAGAGTTATTTTAAAACATTCTTCCAATCTCTGCTGCACAGCAAAGTGACTCAGGTTTACACACATATATAGTTGTTTTTGTTGTTTTAATATCCTGCTATCATGGGCTTCCCAGGTGTCACTAGAGGTAAAGAATCCTCCTGCCAATGCAGGAAACTAATAGAGGTAGATTAGATCCCTGGATCAGAAAGATCCCCTGAAGTAGGAAATTGCACTCTCCTCCAGTATTCTTGCCCGGAAGATCCTATGGACAGAGGAACCAGAGTCAGACATGACTGAGCACACACAAACATCATTATGGCTTATTCCAGGAGATTGTATATACTTTCCCTGTGCTATATAGTAAGACCTAGTTCTATGCCCATTCTAAATGTAATAGTTTGCATCTACCAGCGCCAAAATCCCAATCCATCCCTCTTCCTCTCCTCTCTTCTGCTTGTCAACCACAAGTCTAATAACTAGGTCTGAATTTGCTTCACAGATGTTCACTCACACCACATTTTAGATTCCACATATAAGTGATATCATATGGTATTTGTCTTTCTCTTTCTGACTTACCTCGCCTAGTATGATCATCTCTAGTTGCACACTTAACTTTTATGCATAGGAAATCCACAAAGCGTTAGGGACAAAAAGAGGCGAAAGCACCATGCTTCTTCTCTGCTGGTGTGGCAAGCCCCATGTCTCCACTTGAAGAGCTGAGTTGACAATCTGGAGTGTCCTTGAAACCAAGCCTGTGGGTTTGAGCCCTGTGTGAGCTTCTTAGCTTGGCTGTGGTCCACAGAGCCAGACTTATCTTTAGCTCTTCTTGCTAATGTGAGTCTCTGGTCAAAAAGGTGTGGGCTGACTTAACCCAAAGTGGTAGTCACTCAGTTGTGTCCAACTCTTTGTGACCCTTTGGACTACAGACCACCAGGCTCCTCTGTCCATGGTTCTCCAGGAAAGAATAGTGGAGTGGGTGGCCGTTCCCTTCTACAGCAGATCTTCCCCACCCAGAGATCAAACCCAGGTCTCCCACGTTGCAGACAGATTCTTTATCATCTGAACCACCAGACTTAACCCAAATGCCTCATTATTATTAAAGGGGCAATGAGATAGATGTGTTCTTCAGAATCTGGCCTTCAAAAGCCAAATTATTCTGTTTATTAATTTCTGGAAGATCGCAGTTTGCATAAAGAAAAAGAGCTGAAATTTCACATCAAGAGTGATCTTTCAACTCCTCAGTTTCTCCGTTAGACCACAGTAACCCTGCAGGCAGCCACTGGCCCTTTCATAGATTTTCACGTCCCTTGGCACTCAGCCACTGCTTTGTCTCAGTGAACACTCAGTGGGTGCTATTGCTTGGTGGTCTAGGTCTCTCTCTTTTTTCAGTCTCAGTCCCCTGACACGGCAACCAATTTGTTCAACTGTTTTCTAACCACACATGGGCAGCACAACAGTCTGCTAAGCCAATAGAGAATGTATTATCACAGAAGGATTCTCTATGACCCACCTCCCAGAGTAATGGAAATAAAAGCAAAAATAAACAAATGGGACCTAATTAAGCTTAAAAGTTTTTGCACAACGAAGGAAACTATAAGCAAGGTGAAAAGACAGCCTTCAGAATGGGAGAAAATAATAGCAAACAAAGCAAAAGACAAAGCGTTAATCTCAAAAATATACAAGCAGCTCCTTCAGCTCAATTCCAGAAAAATAAGCGACCCAATCAAAAAATGGGCCAAAGAACTAAACGGACATTTCTCCATAGAAGACATACAGATGGCTAACAAACATATGAAAATATGGTCAATATCACTGATTATCAGAGAAATGTAAATCAAAACCACAATGAGGTACCATTTCATACCAGTCAGAATGGTTGCTATCCAAAAGTCGACAAACAATAAATGCTGGAGAGAGTATGGAGAAAAGGGAACCCTCTTACACTGTTGGTGGGAATGCAAACTAGTACCGCCACTATTGAGAACAGTGTGGAGATTCCTTAAAAAACTGGAAATAGAACTGCTATATGACCCAGCAATCCCATTGCTGGGCATACACACCAAGGAAACCAGAGTTCAAAGAGACACGTATACCCGTGTTCATCACAGCACTGTTTATAATAGCCAGGACATGGAAGCAACCTAGATGTCCCATCAGCAGATGAATGGATAAGAAAGTTGTTGTACATACACACAATGGAATATTACCTAGCCATTAAAAAGAATACATTTGAATCAGTTCTAATGAAGTGGATGAAACTGGAGCCTATTATACAGAGTGAAGTAAGTCAGAAAGAAAAACACCAATATAGTATACTAACACATATATATGGAATTTAGAAAGATGGTAACAATAACCCTATATGTGAGACAGCAAAAGAGACACAGATGTATAGAACAGTCTTTTGGACTCTGTGGGAGAAGGCGAGGGTGGGATGATTTGAGAGAATAGCATTGAAACACGTATATTAACATATGTGAAGCGGATCGCCAGTCTAGGTTGGATGCATGAGACAGGGTGCTCAGGGCTAGTGCCCTGGGATGACCCAGAGGGATGGGATGGGGAGGGAACGGCAGGAGGGGGGCTCAGGATGGGGGACACATGTACACCCATGGCTGATTCATGTCAATGTATGGCAAAAACCATTACAATATTGTAAAGTAATTAACCTCCAATTAAAATAAATAAATTTTTAGAAAAGAAAGAAAAAAAAGTGAATGTATTAACACCTAAAACATTAGTCACCTTTATTTCCATTGAACCAAAGCAGTGAGATTCGATTCACACTCCATAGTGTCCACTCTGACTTCTACCAACTTCGGTGAATTTCTGTTACATAGAACTATACTCCTTCAAGTTGAACTTGCAACATAAAAATGTATGATTATTAATTAATTAACCTTGTGTGTTCCAGCTGTTTCATCTGGGTTGAGCTTCTGGTACTAACTAGATTATATGTTTCATTCCCCTTTAGCAGCAAGAACAGTGCTGAGCATCAAGTGGGTACTGAATATTTTTTGATGAATTGAATAAGATGCTAAAACTCTCTAGAAAGATCTTATAGTCTGATGAGCAAAGATGTGGATTCTGAGAGACTCCAAAAGTCTGATTTGAATCCTCTTCCTGCCATTTAGTGGGAAGCCCTGGTGGCTCAGACCGTAAAGAATCCACCTGCCTATGAAGGAGATGCAGGTTTGATTCCTGGGTCAGGAAGATTCCCTGGAGAAGAAATGGCAACCCATTCCAGTATTCTTGCCTGGGAAATCCCATGGACAGAGGAGCCTGGTGGTCTACAGTCCATGGGGTTGCAAAAGAGTTGGACACAACTTAGTGATGAAACAACAACAAAGATGCTATAGACTAACGGCATGTCCTGTCCTTGTGCTTAGCCACTCAGTCATGTCCGACTCTTCGCAACCCCATGGACTGTAGCCCACCAGGCTCCTCTGTCCATGGGGCTTCTCCAGGCAAGAATACTGGAATGGGTAATCTTATGCAAATGCCTCAACTTCTCTGAGCTTAACATGCCCCTAACATGCCTCACAGCTGGTACTGTTTATTGCCTATGCAAGAGCAGTTCATTTTTCATGTCTTTCATCCTGATTTTTAGTATTATTCAGAGATTTCTTGATCTTGGGAAGAAGGACTTAGTTGTTGCTCATCTAAAGGTGGATAGATAACCCAATTCTAGTCAATGAGACGTGGGAGAAATCTGCTGGGGAAAATCTGGGGAAATTTTTCCTTCCTGATAAGAGGGAGATATGCAAAGAGAACCCCCTGTTCTCTACACCACCCCTCCTACCCGACTTTGAGCAAGGTTGTACGATGATGTGGTAGTGAGAAATGCTACAGCCATGTCGCAACCACCAGGAAGCCGGAAAGACTTGTAGAGATGCCAAACCAGAAGCCTGACATCAGAGTTCCTAAGCCAATGCTGGAAACCACCTACCTCCAGTTTTTTCTCTTGTTGTTACTGTCATATTAGATAATAAATCTGTATTGTTCAGGCATTGTGAGACAGCTTGGGTCCTTGTTTGCAGCCAAAAGCATTCCTAGAAGACACAGACTGTTGTGAAGAATGAATGAACTACTGTTTGTCAAGCACTTAACATATTATCCTTTACATGACAAGTGCCCCATGGTGTTAGCCGGTATAACAGAGTGATCACTGGTGTCCAGGTGTGGAAGTCACTGCCCTGCCTAGATTGGAGCAATTTGATGAGATCAACATCCGAAAAAGACATTCACCAATCAAGCGATTGGAGAAAGTTGTAAAAGGCAATATATGATTCAGAGCCAAACTGAATAGTGCCAAAAGTAGGAAGTGTCATAGGGAGGAGGGGAAAGCATTGAAACTGTGTGTGAGGACTGCAAGGAAAGGGTTGAGATAAATTTTTTAAATGAAGATTGAAAAGAAAAGACACTAAAATTGCAAAGTGGGGAGCACACTGACTGGCTGTCTGGAGCAGTCAGTGTCCAGGAGCTGGAGAGAGGAAAGGAGACAGCATCTTACAAAGGGGCCTCTAATGCTAGATGGAGTTGAATGCTAATCTAAAGGTGTGCTTTTGTGCTCACTTGCTAAGTCATGTCCAGCTATTCGCAACCCCATGGATGATAGCCTGCCAGGCTCCTCTGTCCGTGGAATTTTCCAGGCAGGAACACTGGAGTGGGTTGCCATTTCCTTCTCCAGGGGGTCTTCCTGACCCAGGGATCAAGCCCTCATCTCCTATGTGTCTTGCATTGGCAGGTAGTTTCTTTACCACTAAGCCACCAGGGAAACCCAATCTAAAGGCAGCCTACTGCACACCCTGGAAAAGGGAAGTAACTTGTAAAATGTGGTGTTTTACCAAGAAAAATCTGGGAAGTCTGGAAGAGAAAGAACCCAAAGGATGAAACACACCTTAGGATGCTAGTTTGAAAAGCACAGCTTCTATGAAGTGTTCCTTACTATTGTAAAATATATTTGATTAGGTTTTATGGTGAGATTAGTGACCCTGAAATAGTACATGCAGCAGTTGTAGGACAGATCATTTCTATGGAAGCAAAGAATAAAATGAACAGAGTATCTTTCACCTTCTCATCTTATTTTCTAGGAACTGTGTATTTGATTATCTTAAGTGGAAAAAGGAAGGATATATAATTAAATATATAGTATGATGTGAACTATATGTATTAATATGTGCAAAAATATGACTTGAAGAAAATACATCAAAATGTAAACAGTGATATCTCTGCATTATAGCTTCATAGATGTTCAACCTTTTTCATTTACTTTAAAAAATTTTTACATATACTATAATGGGTATGCATTTATTTTAAAATCAGAAATATATTATCAAATTATCTGTATTGAAGTGTTCGTTTTCTTTCCAGTAGCACTACAATGAATTACATATAAAGTAAAAATAATATGCAGAAATACCCAAAATAAGAAAGCAACTTAATGAATAAGGTTCTATTATTCTAATTTAGAGACGACATACCCTGTCCTTTGTTTTTGAAACACAAGGTCAACTGTGATTGAATAGTGCTTGCAGTTAACTATTCGGTGTCTGTCTTCCTGCCAGATGGGTAAACATCATGAGTTCCACAACCACAATCATCTTTCCTGATGGCCAGGAGAGACACTTGGCTGAGACTGTTTCTCACTAAATGCTTGATAAATGACTTATTCATCCTCAATGCACTGTGATGTCTTCCTATTCTCTCCAAGTTGAATGAGCAAACACTAACACTTCCTAATCACCCTTTCCATGTGATTGGGGACTGTATGATTTAGAAAGATACATCTACCCTGGCAGTAATGTCAGTATTGAAGTTATACAAAGGATAATGTAAATGTAGGTCAAAAAGGAAGCCCCATTTGATACGAAAGTCCATATAGTGGTACTTCCCTGGTGATCCAGTGGTTAGGACTCCTAACTTCCACTGCAGGGGACACAGGCTTGATCCCTGGTCCAGGAAATAAGATCCCGCATGCATGGCATAGCCAAAAAATAAAAAGCCCTTAAAGATAAGACATCATGCCGAGAGAGAAAATGTACAGAGGAGAATGCCCCAAGTTGAACACCAGCTGAACTCACTTCCAACAAATATCAGATGATTCCAACAAATATCACTGGAACAACAACAACAAAAAAAAATCCAGATAACCCACAACATTGTAAGAAGAATAAATTATTTTTTTTTAATTCCATATAGTAATGTTATTTTATAAAATACTTTCAGTTAAATATATTACAACATTGTTTTTATAACAAAGATCATTAAAACAGATTAGCCTGTGTGTTTAAATAGCCTGATTCACTTTAGAAATTTGAATAGTTGTTGCTGGGAGCAGGACCAAGTGTATATGAAAGTAGTTAACCCTGTAGTGTGAATTTGGGGTCACCTTGACTAAAACATCCTCCAACATACATTCCTTGAAGTATCTTTATAAGAGAATAAACATCTCCTTTTACAATTGGCAATAAAAAATATAGTATGTTAATGTCTCTTGGAGAGATGATACATGTTTTGAGATTCCTGCAGAGAGGGTTTTGATGGAGTGGAAGGGGACATGGTCAAGGAAGGAGTTTTGGGGTGTGTGAAGAGGATAAGCAAGAGAATGAGAAGGTTTTTAGTGAGATTGGGGCTAGGCCACAGAGAGGGACAGTTCCAGAATCCAGGACAACAGAAAGCAAACCTCACCTATTTTGAGATGTTGCCCTGGGCTAGCCATGAGTGTGAGAAAGTTTGTACATGAAACGAGCTTTGTTAGGGAGTGTAACACCTCATTAGAGTATTTATCTGGTTGCCAAGTGATAAACCCAACATGGATGCCATGGTTGGTAGACTGTGAGAACACATATCCAGGGTTCTGTGATTCAGTGGTTTGAGAAAGTCAACAACCTTCCTAAGACTTATCATGACAAAAGCATGCAAAGAGACTGCCTTTTTAGAACAGTCTCAGAATGCATCGTGAATCATGAATTCACTCACCATACATATCAAGTGAAACTCTGCACTTAGAATGATGCATTTCCTTCAAGGACCTAGTGATGTATTATTGGACTCCTGAAGCCACAGTTGCATGCATCATTCAACTCTATTATCCTTGTGGATTACTTTCCTATAAATGGATTATTATATCACTTAACACTCCTTAATTTACTCTCTCTCTCTTATCTAGCATGTTCCTACTACATCTCAGTCAATGGCGTATGCCTAGTAAAAGAAAACACTTCAGTTTCAACCTTCATAAAACATACATAGACAATAAATAACCACATCTTCATTTAAGGCACTCCAAATCTAGGTATCAATTACTTTTGCTTTACACTTCTATGAATTTCTGTATTTTTTTTTTCTTTGAGTAGATAAACGACCTGAGACCAAACTACATGCCTGATTCACATACACATCCAGATTTGGCCTCATATAAAATGACTAGGGTAATCCTTTAATTTCTAGGAAGGACATGGCAAAGAAAAGTTAGATGAATTGTGAGGCAGGGATGTGTTTTATCACAGGATCAAGCCAGAGAATCCACATTGTCTTCAAATTATGATAGCCTTATTTAGACTTGTGTCAAATGAGGAGGAGGGAGAGGAAATTTTTGCTTAGTTCTTCCCTGTTCATTAGTCACAATTCATGGAATGTGTGGACAGCAACATGGGGATGTGAGTGGGATGTGTGGATGACTGGGGAGGAGGAGGGAAAGGAAACAGCAAAAACTCCTACAACTCTGTCTCCAGCCTTGACCTCTCCCAGACCTTGAGATGCCAAATCCAGCTTCTCACGGGCATCCTCACTGATTGACCGTGGCCACTCGGGTTTCAGTGCGCCCAAAACTGGACACGTCGTCTCCCCATCATTCTCCTGGACATGTTTCTCCTTACCTACTCCCCATTTACCAGTCATCCAAGCCAAAATCAAAGCCACATCCTTGACGCCTTTATTTTCATCCACTGTCACATCTTAACAGATCTCACTAATTTTAGTTTTAAGATATTTTGAGTCGAGTTCTCTATTTTTTCTCTTAAACTAATGCCCTGGCTCAGATCTTCATCATCTCTGCCCTGATCTGTCTTGCATGTCTTGTTCTTTAAGCCACAGCTTCTTGTATTTACAGTGTAAATTTGACCGAGCCTTGACTCTTCTTCAAATTCTTCAGTGAGTCCCCACTATGTCACCTGTCACTTACGGCTCCCCTGGTGGCTCAGATGGTAAAGACTCTACCTGCAGTGCAGGAGACACCGGCGATATGGATTCAATCCCTGGGTTGGGAAGATCCCCTCGAGAAGGAAATGGCAGCCCACTCCAACATTCTTGCCTGGGAAACCCCATGGACAAAGGAGTTTGGTGGGCTACAGTCCAAAAAGCTTGCAAAGAATCAGACACAACTGAGTGCACACACACTCAATGTCCTAACTATGTTCACATGAGTCCAAGATCATTTGTTATCTAGTCCCTGCCTTCCTCTCAAATCACATTAAAGACTCTAGATAAGTTTTTATCATAATATTGTGTTGGCCAAAAAATTTGTTTGGGTTTTTCCACACAAACTTTTTGACCAACCCAATAGCTGGCACATAGTAAGTACTCAAAATTAATGATTACTATCACATTCACCTCTATTGTGTACTTAGAAATTGTATCAAAGTGCTATCTTTGCATATTAATTTCCTCAGTAAGGCTCTTTCAGGGCAGAAATTTGGTGTCTCAATTTTTAACTTGGTATAATATGTGCTCATTGTGATACCTACTTACTGTTTTTTAAATTAAACTGACAATGATCTTTTGTGTCTCAATGCTGATCTTCTATAGAACTACTGAATACCTAAAGTACGGTTTTTTCTTCTTTCCCCTTCACTATGAGGATAGAAAGTATCAACTTTAAAAAAAAAATTCACAACCTGAGAGTTTTATTTGGTGGGAATTTTTAGGACTTGAAGCCCAGGAGGCAGCATCTCAAGTAACCCTGAGAGAACTGCTCTCCAGGAGGTGATGGGGGGGAGCCAGGTTATATAGAAGTTTTGCAACAAAGGGTAGGTAGTCTGAATGTCAAAAGATTACTGTAAATTAAAGGAAAATCAGATATCCCAAGTTAAGGAATTTAGCACTTTTCTATGTATGAGAAGATGCAAGAGTCTGGGCTCACTGAAATCATTCCTTTGATATGCATCTCAGCTATCTGGGGCCAGTATCCTGTGTTTTCACATCCTGAGTTTCCTCAGGGCTCACTGTAGGGAGTGGCTGCAGTCTGATGGCTGCTAGATGGCATGTATTCTTTCCTTCCTGAGTTTCCTCAGGGCTCACCAGCTCACCATCTGTGGTGACTGCGATCTCTGATGACTGGGACATTCATTTTTTTTACCAATATGGCAGCAAATACTCCATTTCTCAAAAACTTAATCTTCCAAGACAGAGAGTAGTTAAGAGTGAGCCCCATGAACTGTATATGAGGTGAATGCTGGGACCCTTGGTCTAAGAGCCCAGAGAATTATAGGGGCAGGTAGGCAAAGGAGCAGACACCTTCATCTTGTACAACAGGCTTGGAGGGGAACAGGCCTGTGGAAGGGGAAACATCTCCTCTACTCCAGAGCTTGAGTGAAGTTGGGCCCCAAGAGTCTAAACAGTAAGGAAGTAACAGTGCTAAGGAAGGAGGCAAAGAACTAAAAGATGATAATGTCAAAGCCACAGAAAGTGGACTTTACAGGGGAAGAAGTCTACTCCATCTGCCTTTATTTTCTAAGTTTTGTATTGGACACTTGACTCCAAACAGAAGTGAATAAAACTTTCGATGATAAAGGAATTTTTTTAAATGCTGCTGAACACGACCTTTTAGGTTATAGACTATGTGAGACTGGCAAGATTACTAGCTTCATTGAAAGAAATAAATGCCAATGGCACTGAAGTGAATAAGCTAATGAGATCATACAAAGATCAAAACATCTCAGATTTCCATCAAGTCTGGACTTGTGATGACTTTTTTCCCTGACATTTGCTTCTAGTTACTTAATCCATTCCTTTGGAGCCCTTGCTGATCAGAAGTCTGAGTCAAAGGAATGAATATTCCCCAAAGTATATTGTGTCTCAGTGTATTTTGCTCTTATCTCCCTTCCAACACTACTTTAATCCTATTTCTTAGTAATTTCCATACTTGCCCCCACAAGCGTGTTGCCCTAAAATTGCGTTGGCCAGGAAGTACATTATGGAAAAACACAAATGAATTTCTTGGCCAACCCAGCTTGAAAGTGTTGGCTTATCTGTTCACACACTGGCAGGACATGAGATTGAGTACAATAATCTAACTTTTCTTTAGTAGTTACAAACTCTCACTCCATAACCAATTCATAGAATTGTCCGGGCAAACAGAAATTGGTTATGGAATAAGAGTTTGTAACTAAAGCTCATTACAAAATTTTTTTGGAGAATTCCACCATCAAGGAAGACCTTTGGTCATCATACTTGCCTAATAGTCATGACCTCTTAGCCTGAATCTATGACTTATATTGAAATTATGCTACATGATTTTCTAATATGGCATCATAAACTTGAAGCAAGATCCTCTTCCTTCTTATCACATCAGTGTGGAAATTTGCACACATATCCTGCATTTCCAATGTTTGATACAGTCATCTAAAATATAATAAATAATACTCATGAGTTCCAACAGCTTTGGATAAAGTTATAAAGTAGGAGAGATTTGAAAATAGTTACATGTTCTGTATTCAGAACTATTGTTGTTATAAATGAAATTATACAGGTGAAGCATGAACAAAATGTCTGATTATATTAAACACTCAATATTATTATTTTTGAAGAAGAACATGGCAACCCACTCTGGTATTCTTACCTGGAAAATTCCATGGATAGAGAAGCTCAGTGGGCTATAGTTTATGGGGCCTCAAAGAGTTGGCCACAATTGAGCAACTGAGCATATTATTGTTAGAGTATTATTATACTTATCTCTTGAGATATTAAGAGATATAATTAAGATATAATTATCTCTTAATTATAACACTTGAGTGTTATACTCACATCTGATAATAGTTGTGTGATATTGACTGGGTCTTCTTAGGCTTTCTCTTCCACATTGTGGTAGTCCCATACAAATTGTAAAATATTTTAATGCACATTGTGTTGGTTGCTTGGTCATGTCCAGCTCTTTGCGACCCCATGGACTGTAGCCCACCAGGCTCCTCTGTCTATGGAACTCTCCAGGCAAAAATACTGAAATGGGTTGCATTTCCTTCTCCAGGGAAACTTCCCCACCCAGGGATTGAACCCAGGTCTCCACATTGCACGCAGATTCCTTACCATTTGAGCCACCAGGGAAGCCCCATTAATGCACATTATCTTATTAAATATGTTCAATGACTGTTTAACCAGCTAAATCATTGTTTTACAGCTGAGGAAATAGGATAGGAGAGCAGTCAAAGGATGTACCTCATAGTTACTGAATGGTCAAAATTAAATTAAATCTAAATGTTTTAGGTCAATGCTCTACTTTTGAAATGTATGAGTCTATATTTCTGTGATTATTTAAGGGACTACCAGGACCACCAGGATCAGACAATGTGGTATTCACTCCTGGCTTCCCCAGAGCCTGGCAAAGTCATTAGCAAATGATAAGTCTTCGGTCAATATGCTAAGCTGGACCCTCCCAGGATATGTGACCTCTGGCAATGCATTGTCTAACATCCCAACCAACTTATGGCTGGGATTTTCTCTGCATTAGATGCTGTCAGAAAGAGAGGTAGATAATTTTCCAGTATCTGAATAAAGCTTTGCTTATAGGGAGGGGAGACTAGAATGAGGATAAAATTAAATGATTAATAAGCAAAATCATTGGAGAGGTGAAGGTTAAGGGTGTTTGGTATTTTATGAGGGGCACAGTGACTTCATCTTAGTCTGAGTTTGGACAATATTATGAGAGGACCCTATTTTGTCTCTTTTTTTTTCATGGTCTCAGAGTGACTTGTCGAGGTTGATATCCCATGACATGGTGGTTTATGTCTAACAGGAGAGTAATATGACCCGGCTGTGTCAGACCAGCTTCTGAAATGTCAAGGGCTGCTGCTCTTTTCATTTGTATGTTTTCTTCCTGATGGTTAAACAGCAGTCATTCTGGAGAAAGAAATTTGCAAGAATTGGAAGATGGCGCAATATGTTAAGGTGCTACAATGAAAACTTTTCAACCCAGGGATCGAACCCAGGTCTCCCACTTTGCCGGCAGATGCCTTACCATTGTACCATCTTCCAATTCATGTAACGTTGCCATACTAAGATGGCAGACTGCAGGAGATGGTGAGGGACAGAGAAGCCTGGCGTGCGACACTCAATGGGGTCACAGTGTCGAAAGCGACTTGGCAACTGAATAACAGCAACAGCACAATGTGCTAAAAGAGATTATAGAAAATACCATCTCATGCTCATGGATTTAAACTGACTTGCTTGAATGAAAGAAATAAAAGAAACAGAAAATATTTCCATAAGCTTGTGTTTACTGTGGATTCCTGCTTTTCTATCCCTACACTATTCTGAGTTTATATTCATCAGTCCCTTGTTTTATTTTTATGCCTTTACTACCTTTAAGTCTAATAAGAGGTTGTTGAGTTTAGCTTATGTGTGAGCTTTATAAAAATTTGGCCCTTTTTGTCCATACTCTAGAGTGGGTCTCAGCAATAAATAAAGAGCCAGAGAATCTCTAAATGTTTTAGTCTTTGTGAACCTATGGTCTCTGCCACCTCTACTCTGCTGTTGGGGTGGGAAGGCAGAGCAGGCTTACCCATGTTTGAACACAATTTAACTTAAAAAGTAGGGTGATGGGCCATGAGCTGTAGTTTCCTGCTCCTGCTCCAGAAAAACTCTGAACACGTACATACACAGTAAACACAAGAGTCTCTCTATGGTGTGTACAAAACAATGCCAAATAGGTTATAAAATTTTACATATTCCATCAAGTCTTCTGGATCTTGGTGATTCCATTTTACATTATTCAGCCAGGTTGCTTCTTGTAGGGATAGTCCGTGTTTTCATTTCTACTCCACTGAGTTAAATTGTCACAGATTATTTATCCATTCTGTTGTCAATACAAATTTAATTTGCTTCTAGTGTTCATCTTCTGATGTGATTTTCTAAGATATATTCTCACCAGCACTATACAAAGATATCTCTGATACACACCTCTCCAGTATTTAATATTGTCAAATTTCTTAATTTTTGACCATCTATTTTTAAAAAATGGTATATCATTATTTGCATTTTCCTGATGACTGAAGAGGTTGAATATTCTTTCATAATATTACAATGATGTGGACTTCCTTTTCTGTGAAATGCTTTTTTTGTGTGTGTGTGGGGCAGAGCTTAGGAAGGCATTTTTTCTTTTTTCATTTTTAATTTATCTTTCTTTTATTGACTTATTGGAGTTCTTTATACATATTTTCAGTTATATATGTTGTAAAAATATTCTTAATTTGTCTTTTTTCAAAAAAATTTTGTTTGTGTTGTTTTGGCACTTTAAATATGTCTATACTTTGTTACATGCTTAGTGTTTTGTGTTTTTTTAAGGAAATCTTTTCTATCTCAAAGTCAGAAAGATATTCATAACTATAGTAACTTCTAAAATTTTTGCCTGTAAGGAGGACTAGAGCTACTTGAAAAAAATAAGTGATTCCATATATAGGGCAGGAAATATACAAGATGAATCTGGAACATAATTGCCTTACCAGAAAACAAGGAAGCCATCAAAGATACTAGGGTCATGTTAGTAGGACTCAAAAGCCAACTTGCAAAAATCTCCCACAGGCTAAACATAAGGCAATTTGAGGATGAAAAAGTAATAAATCACAGTAATAAATGGAAACATTGCAAATATATTAAAATCCATGAGTTAAAATGATAACAAAAGGAAATAGCACCAAAGAATGCAATCAGCAAAACCATTGAATTTCATGGGAGAATATGTAATAAAATCACTAATTTTCTACAAAAACTATATTTCAAGGACAAAAAAGGAGAAATCTAGATCGAAAGAGAGAAGAGATATTTTTAAAGCAATTTGTGGATCTTAGTTGGATTCTGATTTAAAATTAGCCAGTTATAATAGGAGAAAATGGAGAGTCAAGTGGAGAAATTTAAACAGACATTGGCTTTTTGGATGATACGATTATTTGTTCATTGTGTTAAAGGATCTTGTATTTTGACTTTAAACAGTCTTTACCTTAGTGAGATGTGCTGAAATATTTGTGGATAAAATGGCATGATACCTAGAATTTACTTCAAAGTATTCCAAGCTGAGGGAGAAAGTTGAGTTTCGGTGAAACAAGAAGCCATAGGGTGATAATAACTAAAGCTAGTTGGTAAGCATACTGAGGTTCATTAAACTGTTGTCTCTACTTTTATATATATTTGAATTTTTTCATAACAGAAATGAAATAAAATTCAACACCATAATCCAATAAAAGAATTTTTTTCAGCTACTCCATGGACCCATGTGAATCAGTGGGTAGAGGGTGAAAGGTCTGCTCTTTGTATTAGTTACCAAACCAGGTGTAGCATCCTGTGTTACCTAGAAAAGAGCATAAGGCAACGCTTACACACTAAGTATTAATATAAGGTATAATCCCAGGGCATCAAAAGGGAAGGAGGAAGGGAAGTGACACAGGCAAAGAAGGAGAGCTGTCACCAAGAGGTTCATCACCTGGTTGGCTGCAGCTCAAACGCCCAGCCAGGCGCCCATTCACACAGAACGTCTCCGAGAAGCTGTATGGAAAGAGCACATGTTGGACAGTGCATCAGAACAAAACAGAGGCATTTATCAATGGGCTTATTCTAGGCTCCTGTCTCTAATCCAGGATTGTCCCATGGAACATGAACTCTTCCAGCTTCTGGGCTGTGCTTCCCAGCCCCTCTGGACAAGTGCTGGGAGAAGCATCTCTAACATGAAAAGCACTTTGACATTGTTCTCTTATTTTACATGCTTTCCTTAGATCTTCATGGATCCTAACCAGTTTTATTTTAGAATGGGACATCAAAAAGCTGACTTCAAGTTCTGCCTAGAAGGGAACCTGGGAAGAGGGGAGAAAAGTGTTGAATGTAGGATCGTCTAGCTGGAGGATTCTTCAGGATAATCCCAATATTACTATCTTCAGATGCCTTCAGGACAGTGGCTGCCAGATTTCTGGGGTCCCGGGGAAGTCTGAAAAATTCAGCATTTAAACTTTCACTTGCTTGTCCTGTTTTATTATGGCAACACTGATCTTATCTATGTCTGCTGCAGTGCAATCTGGAGGTCACCCTCTGACTCTCTCTGGAGAATCAACATCCAGGTCACCTACCTTCCTACCGGGTGGGAGAGGTGCAGTTTGCTGGCTGTGGGTAGTGTGGGAGAGGATCTGCTTGAAAACTGCTTCTTCAGCAGTCTAACACTCTTTCTATTTGTATGTTTTTTTTTCCACTCAGTCCTGCATTTTTAATGTACCCAGTGCTGCTAATTCCTTAGAGATATTCTGTGGGTCCCAGCTTTCCCCATCCCTCACTTTCTAGGATTCAACATGTTGGGTTCTGCTAAGTCAATTACCATTCTTAATAACCAATCCACTTTTTAGCCTCCAAAAAGTTGTTGTTTTTCTGTTTTTCTTTTTTTTTTGGTTTTCTCTTTCATTTATTTACTTGCTATGGGTTGACATAATACTTTTTAAATTATGTAATTGAATAAGTAAACCAAAATGAACTGCTTTGGGGAAAAAAAACAAGCAAACAAACAAACAACTATCCATAAGTCTCAGTTCAGTTCAGTTCAGTCGCTCAGTCGTGTCCAACTCCTTGCGACCCCATGAACCGCAGCACGCCAGGCCTCCCTGTCCATCACCAACTCCCGGAGTCCACCCAAACCCATGTCCATTGAGTTGGTGATGCCATCCAACCATCTCATCCTCTGTCATCCCCTTCCCCTCCTGCCCTCAATCTTTTCCAGCATCAGGGTCTTTTCAAATGAGTCAGCTCTTTGCATCAGGTGGCCAAAGTATTGGAGTTTCAGCTTCAACATCAGTCCTTCCAATGAACACCCAGGGCTGGTCTCATTTAAGATGGACTGGTTTGATCTCTTTGCAGTCCAAGGGACTCTCAAGAGTCCTCTCCAACACCACAGTTCAAAAGCATCAATTCTTCAGGGCTCAGCTTTCTTTATAGTCCAACTCTCACATCCATACATGACCACTGGAAAAAACATAGCCTTGACTAGACCGACCTTTGTTGACAAAGTGGTCTCTGCTTTTTAATATGCTGTCTAGGGCTAGTGAATGCTAAGTATGTTTCGGGCCATGCAGGGGACTTCCCTGGTGGCACAGATGGTAAAGAATCTGCTGGCAATGCAGACCTGGGTTGGATCCCTGGGTTGGAAAGATCCCCTGGAGGAGGGCGTGGCAACCCACTCTAGTATTCTTGCCTGGAGAATCCCATGGACAAGGGAGACTGGCAGGCAACAGTCCAAGGGGCCTCTAAGAGTTGGATACAACTGAGTGACTAAGCACACAGAAATATTGAACATTCTTCCTGGATTTGGAGAATTTCCCACATTCTGCATTAGGCTTCTCTGAAACAGAAAGTAGAATTTTTTCTGCAAATCTCCCTTATAATTAAGATATGGGCACATTAGGAAGGAGGTAAATTACCTATATTCTCTTTCTGGGGAGAAATAGTGGGTACAAGGATTGATGTTCTAATAGGTCCAATGGTGAAGAGTTACAACAGCAGTGACAGATTCTGATATGTGGTTGTCTGTTACAAACATTGACTGTCAATGGATTCAGTGTACCTGACTGCACTCCTCCAAGCAAAGGCGCTAGAAACATGCACTGTTTTGGCCATGCCTCTCCCCATGAAACAAGAGGTCCACAGGACAAAAAGGGAGTACCCACCTAAAGCATGTGCTCCTAACACATTGTTGCAACTCAAAATCCCAACGATTCCAGACCAAAGGGTCTTTTGTTAGCCCTTTTCAAGTTTATCGCTGGGTCTGTCCTGCTGAAGGCTAATTGTACCATACCTATGTATCTCTAGGCCACAAGAGGCTTAATGTGGACTTGATTGAAGGCAGGAGAAGGGTATCCATAGAAATGTTCATGAAGCCCCTCTTAGGGGAAAAGAAATCAGGTATGTGAGGGGAACAGAAGTCACAGACAGAGTTCTAAACCTAGCAAGCTGCTCCAGCTCCTCAAAGGCTGGGGCAATCATACATCAAATGGTGTGGTTAAATTCAGTCACTCAATTGTGTCTGACTCTTTGTGAACCCAAGAACTGCAGCAATCGGCACGCCAGGCCTCCCTGTCCATCACCAACACCCAGAGTTTACTCAAACTCATGTCCATTGAGTCAGTGATGCCATCCAACCATCTCATCCTCTGTCGTCCCCTTCTCCTCCTGCCTTCAATCTTTCCCAGCATCAGGGTCTTTTCCAATGAGTCAGTTCTTCACATCAGGTGGCCAAAGTATTGGAGTTTCAGCTTCAGCATCAGTCCTCCAAAAAGTTTTATGGCTGCTATATTCTCTGTAATTCTATCTCCCTAGATTAGTGCTTTAAAACAACAGTAACAACAAGAAAACTTCATGATTTTCTTGTGTGATTTTAGGAAAGATCTGAGGTTAAATAAGCATATGTAATTGTTACCATCTTCAACCAAATGTCTCCCAGAATTTCCTACCACAGCCTTCAGGAGGCTGTGTTAGGTGACTGACTGCATCACGACGTTTTGTGCTGTTTGAGGTCTTTTGGTGATCCGTGTATTCGACCCCAGGTGTTCCTCCTCATGCATGAGTAGTGCCAGACATGACTCCTTGAGGTCTTTTGGTGATCCGTGTATTCGACCCCAGGTGTTCCTCCTCATGCATGAGCAGTGATACATGTCTGAATATCTAAGTAGTGACTCCTTAGTGATACGAATCTGAGTCAAGTGAGTTACAGGCAATTTTTAAAATGTCTTTCAAGCTTGAATTGTGGGGTCAGCTCTAAATCTTGCCTTATTTTGTATTTTGCTCTTTCCAATGTCCACACCCAAACCCTTCCCCTTTAGCTTTTCTCCCTGCCCTCCATTTCTTGATGGTCAGAAAGATATGGATTCCAGGTAGCATAATGAAAACTGCAGAGCTCGGGAATTTGGGACCTGCCAGCTTGGCGCAATGGAGTACGGAGTAGAGAGGTAAGCATTGACCTGCTTTCAACTAGGACTGTGTTCTCTTCCCCCTGACTTCAGCTGCCAGACCAGGGAATCTTCACACTGAGAACTTTCCAAGTCCACCACACTGTAGCTCTGGTCTCAGTGCTTATTCCTGCCAGTTTAGTCAGTTCAGTCGCTCAGTCATGTCCGACTCTTTGCGACCCCATGAATCGCAGCACGCCAGGCCTCCCTGTTCATCACAAACCCCCGGAGTTTACTCAAACTCATGCCCATAAAGTCAGTGATACCATCCAGCCATCTCATCCTCTGCCATCCCCTTCTCCTCCTGTCCCCAATCCCTCCAAGCATCAGGGTCTTTTCCAATGAGTCAACTCTTTGCATGAGGTGGCCAAAGTATTGGAGTTTCAGGTCTTCAGCATCAGTCCTTCCAATGAACACCCAGGACTGATCTCCTTTAGGATGGACTGGTTGGATCTCCTTGAAGTCCAAGGGACTCTCAAGAGTCTTCTCCAACACCACAATTCAAAAGCATCAATTTTTCAACGCTCAGCTTTCTTCACAGTCCAACTCTCACATCCATACATGACCACTGGAAAAACCATAGCCTTGACCAGACAGACCTTTGTTGGCAAAGTAATGTCTCTGCTTTTTAATATGCTGTCTAGGTTGGTCATAACTTTCCTTCCAAGGAATAAGCGTCTTTTAATTTCATGGCTGCAATCACCATCTGCAGTGATTTTGGAGCCCAAAAAAAATAAAGCCTGACACTGTTTCCACTGTCTCCCCATCTATTTCCCATGAGGTGATGGGACCAGATGCCATGATCTTAGTTTGCCGAACATTAGGAGGTCAGTAAATCATTTTCTCAAACACTCAGGGGCCAAGTTTCTCAGAAATTAATATGGATACAAACTTCCTGAAGATCTTAATATTCTAATTCT
Source organism: Odocoileus virginianus (assembly GCF_023699985.2). Classification (NCBI taxonomy): domain Eukaryota; kingdom Metazoa; phylum Chordata; class Mammalia; order Artiodactyla; family Cervidae; genus Odocoileus; species Odocoileus virginianus. Next base: position 1,282,288 of record NW_027224343.1, on the reverse strand, counting down.
GTTTAACTAGGTCTTCCATGAGACTTGAGGCTCCACATTCCCAACAAACTCCTTGGTGATGGATCTTCGTTAGACCAGATGCTGCTATTCTGAGGGCCACACTTTGTGCTCTTTCCTTCTGTACAGCCTGTCTATGCCCTCCCATGCTGTGTGGTGCAGTGGGCACTGTTGGTGCCTTGCCTGCATGCTCCTCCCCATCTCTGTGTGCTCTGCTGCTAATGGCTTACATCTGCAACCTTCAGAGAGTTCCCACTGGGCGCTCGAGCCCTGCCTCCAGTTCTGAGAGCTGGGAGAACAGGGCAGTTTTATGCAACTCCTGCGGGGGGCCCATAGCCAACAGCTGCCGTAGGTGAGAACCCAAAGTTCAGCTCCTTTGCTTTGTTCTGATGTGGTACAAACCCTGAAATTTAACCCCTTGGAGCTCCCCAGGCGATTAGACTGAGGCTGGGACTTCACTTGAAATCCCACCCTTATTTGGATTCCTCTCCTTCCTCCCCTGTACCATTTCTGGTTTCCCCTGGGGGTACTTCCTTAAACAATTCACTTCAGCAAAAATCCTAGGCTTAAGGTTTACTTTTGAGAGAACCCATCCCCTGGAGGAGGGCACGGCAACCCACTCCAGTATTCTTGCTAGAGAATCCTATGGATAAAGGAGCCTGGTGGGCTACAGTCCATGGGGTCTCAGAGTCAGACACAACTGAAGTTATTTAGCATGCACACACACAACCTACCAATAAAACAGGTGACTTTCTCCAAAATATTTCTTAGACTCTAATGAAACCTAAGAAGAGAGGGATTGTAGCAGGAAATGTTCAAATTAAGAAATGGTGCAGAGACTTCGCTGGTGATCCAGTGGTTAAAACTCTGAGCTTCCAATGCAGGGGATGCTGGTTTGATCTCTGGCCCGGGAACCAAGACCCCACGTGCTTCACAGCATGGTCAAAATTTTTAAAAAGAGAGAGAGAGAGAGATGGTTGGCTACAGTTTCCCAGCACAGCACCTGACACGTAGTAAGTGCTTCATTTGTTTGAGTTTGATAAAGTTCATTCCTGTACCAGGACCCACGAAGTGGAGGCTGACTCAGGACCCAGCCCACGTCACAAACCTCCACTTAGGGGCAACCTCTGTCGGGGGAAATCACCTCCACCAGTCACCATCCTCCAGCCCAGCCTTAGCTGGCTCACCTTCCCCTAGAAAATAGGATCTGCTACCTTATAAGGAGATCCCTGACTTCCTGTCTGATAAAGTTCAGTTGTGACATTGCTTCTTCCATTTATTGGATGATTGAATCAAATTTCTTAACAGACTTAATGTAAAAACCTTATCTAATGTTTTAAATGTTATTTATTTATTTATTTTTGGCTGTGCAGTCCTTGTTGCCGCGTGGGCTTTTCTTTAGTTGCAGCAAGCAGGGCTGTCTCCAGCTGCAGTGTGCGGGCTTCCCACTGCAGCAGCTCCTCTTGCTGTGGAGCATGGGCTCCAGGGCACACGTGCTTCAGTGGCTGTGCTATGTGGACTCAGGAGTTGCAGCTCCCAGGCCCTAGAGCACAGGCTCAATGGTTGCGGCACACAGGTTTAGTTGGTCCATGGCTTGTGGGATCTTCCCAGATCAGGGGTTGAACCCATGTCTCCTACATTGACAGGTGGATTCTTTACCACTGAGCCACCAGGGAAGCCCCTAAAAACCTTATCTACCTTTTTGATGATGCAGTCAGGTGAAACCTGAGTCCTCTCTCAACATACCTGAATGTTACCAAGTCCAGGCTCATTCTGCTTATCATGCATCAGGCCAGTAAGTCTACAGAGTAATTGGAATAATGACTTTACTCTGAAAGCTGGCAGACTGAGAAGAGAGCAAACTCATGTCTCAAAATAACCAGCTTATTGGGTCTGGATGCCAGTTTCTTTTATAGAACAGAGATAGGAGTGGGTGGAAGATAGAAAGGGGATAGGAGGAGGGTTGAGGAAACAAATTATAAAGTCCATTTATTTTGCAAAATAGCAGAGGATGTATTAATGTCTTCTTTCCTGCAACCATTCACAGGTTGGCAGGATCAGGTGGTCTCTCTGTGAACTGAACAAAGCCACTTTAACAGTCAGGAATAGGGGCAGAGTTCTCTGAGGTGGGCTGTTATTTGTTGCTCAGTTGCTAAGTTGTGTCCAACTCTTTGAAATACCATGGACTGCAGAATGCTAGGCCTATCTGATCTTCCCTATCTCCTACAGTTTACTCAAATTCGTATCCATTAAATTGGTGATGCCATCCAACAGTCTCATCCTCTGTCATCCCCTTCTCCTCCTGCCCTGAATCTTTCCCAGCATCAGGGTCTTTTCCAATGAGTCAGCTCTTCACATCAGGTGGCCAAAGTATTGGAGCTTCAGCTTCAGCATCAGTCATTCCAATGAGTATTCAGGGTTGATTTCCTTTAGGATTGACTGGTTTGATCTCCTTGCTGTCCAAGGGACACTCAAGAGTCTTCTCCAGCATCACATTTTGAAAGTATCAATTCTTTGTATGATTATAATAACATTATGTATGTCTATTACATGAATGATTATAATAACAAAAGCAACCAAAAGCAAAGGTTAAAGTCAAAGAAGGGCTTCCCAGGTGGCACTAGTTGTAAAGAACCCACTTGTCAATGCAGGAGACATAAGAGACGCGGTTTGATCCCTGAGTCAGGAAGATCCTCTGGAGGAGGGCATGGCAACCCACTCCAGTATTCTTGCCTGGAGAATCCCATGGACAGAAGAGAAGAGCCTGGAGGGCTGCAGTCCATAGGGTCTCAAAGAGCCAGACACTACTGAAGCAATTTAGCACACATGCACGCAAAGTCAAAGAAGCAGATCCAACATGGAGTCAGAATCCGCTCTTCCCTGGTACATGAGCAGCTGCCTGGGCAGGGCCAGTCCACTAGCTCCTCACCTCTAGCCACTCAAATGATAGTTGAGGATCTCTGGAGGTACAGAAGGCTCAGCTCCATATGTCCCCAGACCCCAGTCCTTTCACAGAGATCTGTGCTGAAGACTTGGTGGTCGGCATCCCTGTACCTTTGCTCCCACCCTCCAGCCCTGCTCCAGGAAAGAGCTTCCGAGCATCTGGTCATTGCCACATCCACCCTGAGTGCTGACCCAGCGGCTCCTCCCTGATGATAGGTTTCTGATCATGAAGAAAGACAGGAAGACCACTCCACACGCAAAGCCCATTTCCTGCAGATTCGTAATGAGAACACATCACGGAGCTGCTGTGTCATGGGGCAACCCAGCTGTGCACATATTCTTGCAACATTTTTGAAATGCAGGCCCAGCAAATGTGTACGTGGTAGGAAGCATAATCATTCTAAGGAAAGTTATTTGACACGGACCATTTTGAAGTAAATGTCTACACATCTGGTTTTTTATGGTTTCTTTAAATGACTGCATAGCAAAAGAAGAAATGGAAGTAAAACTGAATGGTATTGTGAAATTTTAAAAAGTATTCACAACATAAAAGTTGACAGTTACATTTTATTCAGCAGGAATTTTTAGGACTTTGAGCCCAGGAGGCAGCATCTTACTTAACCCAGAAAGAATTGCTCTGAGGAAGCACTGGGGGGAGGGACAGGTTATATAGAGGTTTGGCAACAAAGGGCAGGTAGTTTGAATATCAAAAGATTATTGTAAATTAAAGAAAACCAGGTATCCCAAGTTCAGGAGTTAAGCACTTTTCTAGGTGTAGATGCAAGATGCAAGAGTCCGGGCTCACTGAAATCATTCCTTTAATATGCATCTCAGCTATCTGGGGCCAGTATCCTGTGTTTTCACATCCCGAGTTTCCTCAGGGCTCGCTGTGGGGAGTGGCTGCTGTTTAATGACTTCTAGATGGCAGGTATTCTTTCCTTCCTGAGTTTCCTTAGGGCTCAACAGCTCACCTTCTCTGGCAGCTACAATCACTGATGATTGTGACATTCTTTGTTCACTGATATGAGATGGTTGGATGGCATCACCCACTCGATAGACATGAGTTTGAGCAAGCTCCGGGAATTGGTGATGGACAGGGAAGCCTGGTGTCCATGGTCACAAAAGTCAGACACGACTGAGCAACTGAATTGATGGTAGAAAATATTCCATTTATCAGTATCACCCAGATAAAGCCCACCTGAGTTCTACACGGATAAAAGACATGTGTAGCCTACAGTGTATTTTTGTCCAGATAGGCAGCAACCAGAAGTAATCAAAAAGCAATTCCACCTTTTACTTTTGTCTCTTGGAAGAGCACTAAAGGGTTTCCAGTTGGGAACCCACAGCACCATCTTGTAATCCCCTTTGCAACCTTCCCAGCACTGGCCCTGCCCCCAGCATTTCCCTCTCATTCAACTTTGCTCTTCGGCTCCCTTCTCTCTCTATTCACATCACCCTCAGACCTTTGGAACTCCTCACTTTGCGATTCATCCTGCTTTCTCTCTCCCTCTTTTCTTAGCCCTCAATTGTATCAGTTAACTTACCCTCTGGCTTCTTGCCATTTCTTCTTTATGATGTGCATTAGTCAACTTTCCCTACCTGGAAGCCAAGCAAGAAACCTCCCTACAAAACAGAAGCAAAGAAAAAGAAGGAAGCAGGGGTGGGAGATTGTGAACAATCATCCAGTAATAAATCTTTCATCAAATTTATTCACTAAAATATAAGCATTATAAAATTAATTATAAAAATATTATAAATTTAGAAGTTAACTTAAAATGAAAAGGTATATTGTATTAATTTAAAAGTGTGATGCTATTTGTCATAAAGTTCTTCCATGAACACAAACTGCTGGGCAAAATATTTGCCTCTCCCTACCCTACCCCACCCAGTTCCTCCCAACTTGTTTAAACATATTTATACCTCCCTCAGTCCCAGTTTCTTGTTCTATATCTCAGTTTTCATACTTGTTTTTGCCCTTCATTCACTCTGGCAATTCTTAAATTTCACTTTTCATGTTTGTTTTTTTTTAAATACAGATTTTCCCACCTGATTTCTAGTTTTTCCTGCTGCTTCTTTTTGATATTTTATACCATTTCCTGGGATGAAAATGTCCCCTAACTCCTCACCACACACACCTGGATTCTCCACTCCAAATTCAAACAGGTGTGAATTTACATGTTTGTCTTGTTCTCTGGGCAATGACCTTACAGTAAAAACAGATTTATCTTTGCTTTGAGTTAAGCAGGCCTTCAGTGAATGCTTAGTAAATTCAACTCCATTGAGTTATTTTTCAACATACTGACTCAAGCCCTCCTATTCCCCAAAGCTATCCTCTACATTTTTTGCACCTCCATTCCAGCACCTTCTCTGTGCATGCTCCAGGAACCATTTCATATCTTCTTTTCTCCTTCCTAAGCCTGCAGCCCTCTTCCATCAATGCTGGGCCAACGTAACCACCTCATATGTGCTCCCCTAGTTTTGTAAAACTTTTTTCAGGAAAAGAGCACAAGCTTTGATTCAATTAACAACAATACATCATAGTGACCATTGTTGAGTGTCTACCATGTGCCTTCACTATACAAAGCAATTTGCATGCATTATCTAATTTAAAGTATACAATAATCTTCTGCATATGTACTGTTACTACTTCATTTCATAGAGGAGAAAACTGAAGCTTAAAGATTTTAAGGCATTTACTGAGGGTTACAGTTACCTATGTCAAAGCTATGACTTTTCCAGTAGTCATGTATGGTTGTGAGAGTTGGACCGTAAAGAAGGCTGAGCACTGAAGAATTGATGCTTTTGAAATGTGGTGTTGGAGAAGACTCTTGAGAGTCCCTTGGACTGCAAGGAGATCAAACCAGTCATCCTAAAGGAAATCAGTCCTGAATATTCATTGGAAGGACTGATGCTAAAGCTGAAACTCCAGTACTTTGGCCACCTGATGTGAAGAACTGACTCATTGGGAAAGACCCTGATGCTGGGAAAGATTGAAGGCAGGAGGAGAAGGGGATGACAGAGGATGAGATTGTTGGATGGCATCACCGACTCAATGGACATGAGTTTGAGCAAGCTCTGGGAGTTGGTGATGGACAGGGAAGCCTGGCGTGCTACAGTCCATGGAGTCACAAAGAGTTGGACACGACTGAGTGACTGAACTGAACTGAACACAGTTAGCAAGGGTCAAAACTGGGCACAGAGTAAAGATGTTTCAGCCTTTGGATTTATGCTTTGGGGACAGCAGGTATTATGAGATACCCCCACTGCAGGGAGGGGCCGAGATCAGCATGGGACGTGCCTCTGATCTCAGAGAGCAGCACATTGTGCGACACATCACCTAGCTCCATGGTGCTTTGTTTAGTTGATGCCACCACTCATTTTTGAGGCTTTCCAGGTGGTGCTAGTGGTAAAGAACCCACCTGCCAGTGAAGAAGATGCAAGAGAAATGGTTTTGATCCCTGGGTGGAGGAGACCCCCTGAAGTAGGAAATGATAACCCACTCCAGTATTCTTGCCTGGAGAATCTTGTGGACAGAGGAGCCTGGCAGGCATAGTCCATGGGTTCCCAAGAAGCCAGATGTGATTTAGCTAGCACACCACTTTTATTTGTCTCTTTTAAACAATTTCAAACTGTCCTGACTGTGTCTCAGTATTAAAATGTAGAGGATGTTTAACAACCAAGAATTGTCTGTTTTCACCAACTGTGGAGAAGCCAAGTTTCATTTTCCTTAAGGAAGAAGGATATTTTCATACTGGATCCTCACAGAGCGTTTCTTAGATTTTCTCAACTCGATTATCTGGTTCTTCTCCCCTTGATTGAAGACTTAAAGTATTCTGTTCTTTCTACTGTGATATTTATTATACTGTTCTTAACATTAGTTTTGGGGGTGGTGTTTTCATTATTTCCTTCATTGGATTGGATTCTACATGATAACTGGGACCATGCCTTTTTCCTCTTTTAATTTCCTGCAGCCTCTCACTGTTCTCAGTTCAGTTCAGTCTCTCAGTCATGTCCAACTCTTTGCGACCTCCATGGACTGCAGCATGCCAGGCCTCCCTGTCCATCACCAACTCCCAGAGTTTACCCAAACTCATGTCCATTGAGTCAGTGATGCCATCCAACCATCTCATCCTCTGTCGTCCCTTTCTCCTCCTGCCTTCAATCTTTCCCAGCATCAGGGTCTTTTCCAATGAGTCAGTTCTTCACATCAGGTGGCCAAAGTATTGGAGTTTCAGCTTTAGCATCAGTCCTTCCAATGAATATTCAGGACTGATTTCCTTTAGGATGGACTGGTTGGATCTCCTTGCAGTCCAAGGGACTCTCAAGAGTCTTCTCCAACACCACAGTTCAAAAGCATCAATTCTTCGGCACTCTACTTTCTTTATGGTCCAACTCTCACATCTATACATGACTACTGGAAAAGTCATAGCTTTGACTAGACAGACCTTTGTTGGCAAAGTAATGTCTCTGCTTTTTAATATGCTGTCTAGGTTGGTCATAACTTTTCTTCCAAGGAGCAAGCATCTTTTAAATTTCATGGCTGCAGTCACCATCTGCAGTGAAAAATAGTCTGTCACTGTTTTCATTGTTTCCACATTATTTGCCATGAAGTGATGGGACCAGATGCCATGATCTTAGTTTCTGAATGTTGAGTTTTAACCCAACTTTTTCACTCTCCTCTTTCACTTTCATCAAGAGGCTCTTTAGTTTTTCTTCGCTTTCTGCCATAAGGGTGGTGTCATCTGCATATCTGAGGTTATTGGTATTTCTCCCAGCAATCTTGATTCCAGCTTGTGCTTCATCCAGCCCAGCATTTCTCATGATGTACTCTGCATATAAGTTAAATAAGCAGGGTGACAATATACAGCCTTGACATACTCCTTTCCTGATTTGGAACCAGTAACTCACTAGTACCTGGCATTGGCTCTTAAAGCTTCTTTTACATACAACACCTGTCCTCTAGAGGTCAGGCTTGCCCCAGAAAAATAATTCAAGTTGGTAAACACATTGGTTCATCTTCTTGGAGTGAACCTGTGCCTGTGGTGTGTGTGTGTGTGTGTGTGTGTGTGTGTGTGTGTGTGTGTGTGTCTATGGTTTTTTTAACTCACATCAAATCAAAAATTGGTACACTTTAATGTGATTTCCATCCTGTTGTTCAGTTGCTAAGTCATGTCCGACTCTTCGAGACAGCATGGACTGCAAGACACCAGGCTGCCGTGTCCTTCACTGTCTCCCGAAATTTGCTCAAACTCAGGTCCACTAAGTCAGTGATGTCATCCAACCATCTCATCATCTGTCAACCCCTTCTCCTTCTGCCTTCGATCTTTCCCAGCATCAGGGTCTTTTCCAATGAGTCAGCTCTTCGCAGAAGGTGGCCAAAGTATTGGAATTTCAGCTTCAGTAGATGCTGATATACATCTATACATCTTTCAACGCACGGTGTAGCTCATCACAGCAAAGACTCTCCAGGCACACAGCATCAGCAGTGTTGAGGCAGAGAAAGCCTGAACCTAGAGCAGGCAACACTTTTATGAATAACAATTTAGAAACTACAGAAACATTAAAGAAAACACTAGGGGTCATTAAGAGCTCACTGAAGGTCACCTCCTGTTAAAAACAGTTCCAAATCAATTCTAAAGCATTTTTTGTATGGATTGTAGGAAGTGAATAAACACTGATGTCTTTGAGAAACAGGCCTTTTCACTGCAGGAGAAGGATCTACAAATAGGATGGAGGGCAGGGTGAGGAAAGCATCTGCAGGCTGCACTTCAGTTGTCAGTCAGTCTAGTCGCTCAGTTGTGTCCAACTCTGCGACTCCATGAACCGCAGCATGCCAGGCCTCCTGCCCATCACCAACTCCCAGAGTTTACTCAAATTCATGTCCATCGAGTTGGTGATGCCATCCAACCATCTCATCCTCTGTCGTCCCCTTCTCCTCCTGCCTTCAATCTTTCCCAACATCAGGGTCTTTTCAAATGAGTCAGTTCTTCGCATCAGGTGGCCAAAGTATTGGAGCTTCAGCATCAACATCAGTCCTTCCAATGAATATTCAGGACTAATTTCCTTTAGGATGAGCTGGTTGGATCTCCTTGTGCTGGGGTCCTTTAGTGGACCGGAACCTGGTCATCTGGAGTTGATATGAGAAAGTGAAAGAAGGAAAGAGGCTAATATTCCCTGGGTTATGCAGCCAGCCTTCACGCTCCAGGGAATCAGCCAGAAATAGAGAGATAGAGAGAGAGAGAGAGAGAGAAAGAAAGAAAGACATGGGGACCCAAGCTCTGATGGAACAAGGGTGCTTTATTGAATTCTGTAAGAGTATATATACTGGTAGCTTCTTCAAACAAAGATCAAGAGACCATACTTTACAAGTTTACCAAGTAAGCAAGGAGCAATAGAGGCCATAAGGCCAAAAGGCGATCCATATCAAAAGAGGGTCGTAAATAGTTACTTTTCACCGTATGGAAAAACTAACGAAGGAAATGCATGCATTCCTCAGTCCCAGGAGAGGCTTGCCTCTCCTCTTAATTCCTGAATATTCAGGAATTAATAAGGAACAGAGGATTCATGACAGATCCAAAACAGCACACAGGAAGCCTCCTGTTAAATGCTTCCTGACATCCTTGCAGTCCAAGGGACTCTCAAGAGTCTCCTCCAACACCACAGTTCAAAAGCATCAATTCTTTGGTGCTCAGCTTTTTTTATAGTCCAATTCTCACATCCATACATGACCACTGGAAAAACCATAGCTTTGACTAAATGGACCTCTGTTGGCAAAGTAATGTCTCTGCTTTTTAATATGCTGTCTAGGTTGGTCATAGCTTTTCTTCCAAGGAGCAAGCATCTTTTAATTTCATGGTTGCAGTCACCATCTGCAGTGATTTTGGAGCTGATTTCAGTTGTAAATCAGTGAAAATACATGAATATATCATATCTACTGTATTATATATCCTAGCATACTGATTTTCTATCTCTGCTTACTGAAAAGTCTTATAAATGAAGGTATCCATAAAGCCAGGAGCACTCCTGGTACCCAAATCTTGTTTTCTAAATATCATTCTCTATGAACAAAACTAGAGATTCCCAAAGAATTGGCTGATTCCAGGAACATGATGAGGAAGGCCAGGATAAGCCTAGGATACCTCATTGGGCCTCAGAGCACGATGTTGTTGTTTAGTAGCTAAATCATGTTCTACTGTTTTGCAAACCCATGGACTGTAACCCATCAGATTCCTCCATCCATGGGATTTCCCAGGCAAGGATACCAGAGTGGGTTGCCATTTCCTTCTCTAGGCTATCTTGCTGACTCTTTCAAAACATCATGGGACCCCACCCTTGTGAGGGCTTTCAGTGGCCTGATTTGGGGCAATTTTTACATGATAAATGATAAAAAGCTAATAAATGGAATATCTTAAATTAATTTTTAAAAGGTACAAATTTTTTAAAAAATACTATTTTTAGAAGAACGCTAGCTACATAAACTTAGGAGGAAGGGTAGAATATTTTTTGTCCCTGCCTCTCAGCATACAGAATCCTAGCTCCCCAAACATGATTGAACCCACGCCCCCTGCAGTGGGTGTGCAGAGTCTTAACCACTGGACTGTCAGGGAAGTCTCAGGGTAGAATTTTAGGATACGGTTTTATGATTTTTAATCTTAAATGGAGTTGTTTCCAACAAACATCTTCAACAAGTATTAAAACCACTAGATGTTGGGGAAGAGTGTACTCACTGTCTCAGAGTATCACCCTGTGGGTTATGCAAAAAACACTGTAGAGAGGCCTGTCAGCATTTTCACACGGTGATCAGGCTTCACGCAGCTCCACAAGCGGACAGCTGGACGTCTTGTGCTGCCAACGTTACACAACGGGCACGTTGCCCATGTAATAATCTTGCCATAGTGCCAAAATGTTTAACCTGAATCTACTGTGAGGAAAAATTTTAAAAACCAAGATGGGAGACTTTCAACAAGACCAGTGCTCTAGACCTTTCAGAAAAAGTCAAAGTCACACACAAAAAAAGACAAAAATTCAGGGACAGATCCATATAAAAAGATTAATGAGACACCACCAAACACAGGGTGAAAACCTTGAGAAAATAAAAATGTTACCATACATTATATGATACATTAAAGTCAATTTTCTCAGTGTGAATATGGTGTTGTGGTTTGAGGGAAAATGTCCTTATTCTCATGCATATTAAAGGATTTAGATAAATGTGTCATGGTGTTTGCAACTTATATTTAAATAGTTCAGAAAACATAGATAGACATAGATAGGCAGATAGCCTATGTCTCAAAATGTTGACATTGATGAATGTGGATGAAGAATGTGCATACATTCATTGTATGGTTTTGAAACTTGTCTAAAAAAAAGAAAGGAAAATTTTGCACCAGTCAATGGCAATAGGGGTAAAAGCAAAAGTTCACCTTTCGTTGCAACTATTACTGGCAAATTATTTTTCTTCAACTCCATATGCTTTTGACAGACTCCAGTATACAGACAAATGTATTTTTAACATAGAGAACAGTGCCTTGGGTGTCCTTTCTGCTATAGATGATTCACCTAAGTTTCATATTCCTGTCCACCATTCTACAGATGCATGTTTTGGTTTGGTAACTTTGGTTTGGTAACACAGTTTGTGAAAGCGCTGCACTAGATATGCCAGCAAATTTGGAAAGTTCAGCAGTGGCCACAAGACTGGAAAAGGTCAGTTTTCACTCCAATCCCAAAGAAAGGCAATGCCAAAGAATGCTCAAACTATTGCACAATTGCACTCATCTCATATGCTAGCAAAGTAATGCTCAAAATTCTCCAAACCAGGCTTCAATAGTACATGAATCATGAACTTCCAGATGCTCAAGCTGGATTTAGAAAAGGCAGAAGAACCAGAGATCAAATTGCAACATCTGTTGGATCATCAAAAAAGCAAGAGAGTTCCAGAAAAACATCTACTTCTGCTTTATTGATTATGCCAAAGTCTTTGACTGTGTGGATCACAACAAACTATGGAAAATTCTTAAAGAGATGATAATACCACGACCACCTGACCTGCCTCCTGGGACATCTGTGTGCAGGTCAGGAAGCAACAGTTAGAACTGGACGTGGAAAAACCGACTGGTTCCAAATCGGGAAAGGCTGTTTATTTTCACCCTGCTTATTTAACTTATATGCAGAGTACATCATGAGAAATGTTGGGCTGAATGAAGAACAAGCTGGAATCAAGACTGCTGGGAGAAATATCAATAACTTCAGATATACAAATGACACTACACTTACGGCAAAAAGTGAAGAAGAACTAAAGAGCCTCTTGATGAAAGTGAAGGAGGAGAGTGAAAAAGTTGGCTTAAAACTCAACATTCAGAAAACTAAGATCATGGCATCTGGCCCCATCACTTCATGATAAATACATGGGGAAACAATTGTAACAATGACAGACTTTTATTTGTTTTGGCTCCAAAATCACTGCAGATGGTGACTGCAGCCATGAAATTAAAAGATGCTTGTTCCTTGAAAGAAAAGCTATGACCAACCTAGACACACGCATATTAAAAAGCAGAGACATTACTTTGCCAACAAAGGTCCATCTAGTCAAAGCTATGGTTTTTCCAGTAGTCATGTATGGATGTGAGAGTTGGACTATAAAGAAAGCTGAGAGCCAAAGAATTGATGCTTTTGAACTGTGGTGTTGGAGAAGACTCTTGAGAGTCCCTTGGACTGCAAAGAGATCCAACCAGTCCATCTTAAAGGAGATCGGTTCTGAGTGTTCATTGGAAGGACTGATGTTGAAGCTGAAACTCCAATATCTTGGCCGCCTGATGTGAAGAACTGACTCACTGGGAAAGCCCCTGATGCTGGGAAAGATTGAAGGCTGCAGGGAAAGGGGACAACAGAGGATGCGATGGTTGGATGGCATCACTGACTCAATGGACATGCATTTGAGTAAACTCCAGGAGTTGGTGATGGACAGGGAGGCCTGGCATGCTGCAGTCCATGGGATCACAAAGAGTCTCACAGGACTGAGCAACTGAACTGAATGACTGAAGTCATGTCAATAGGTTGCCATGCCCACTTAAGTCTTTGGAAAGTATGATTATACATAGGACAACCCTGGACCTCCCTGGCAGTCCAGTGGTTGAAACCCCACACTCCTTGTGCAGAGTGTGTGGGTTCAATCCCTGGTCGGGAAACTGAGATCCTATATGCCACGTGGCCAAAAAAAATAAAATAAAATAAAAGTGGTTTATTTTTCAAAGCAGGGAGCAGAGTCTAATAGCTTGATGAAAACTTCAACCTTTTAAATTCAATGTGAGTGTGAAAGTCTCTCAGTTGTGTCCAACTCTTTGTGACCCCATGGACTATACAGTCCATGGAATTCTCCAGGCCAGAACACTGGAGTGGGTAGCCTTTCCCTTCTCCAGGGGATCTTCCCAACCCAGGGATCAAACCCAGGTCTCCCTTTGCAGGTGGATTTTTTTTTTACCAGCTGAGCCACAAGGGAAGCCCTTAAATCCAATAAATTGAAGATAAATTAATTTTGTTGAAGAATTTGAACTGGTTGGCCAGGCATGTGGTTCAGTAGTCCATAGCTGTAATGGCTCTCTGTTTTAGAAACAATCTCTAAATAGATTCCAAACAGCAATTTAGAAGAATATTTAAATTTTATACCTCAGAGTAAATAGTAATTTCCATATGAAATATATGATTTTCTGTTCTGAAATTTCAATTACTCCATAAAATTAATTATAGGGGTTTACTCCTGATCCTTTAGCATCTAAGTGTCTTGGTCCAGGGGAAGCTTATTTTAAGTGTTCTATTTAAGGATTTATTTGTTGTTTTGGCAGATTTTCTTCCCTTTCCTTTTTTTCAATTTGTCAATGTCAAGATCAAGGAGATTAATTTGTAAGATATTTTGTTTCAAATTTTATCTTTCATCTCATGCCAAATTTTTCCTAAGTCAGAGGCACAATGATTCAGTGCATGTCTGCTAGAACAGCGTTCCTTCCACACAGAGCAGCCCTCGGCTTTCCACCTCGAGTGAGGGCTGGGTGAAGGAGCTGAATTTTCTAGTTCTGTGGATTTCCTTGTGTCTCTGCTATAGGTGGGGAAACTTGTAGGAGGTGCCATGTTCCCTCCCGATATTCAAGCCCCAGGTGGTGGCTGGCTGACTTACAGACTAACCTCATGAACAATACTCCCATCAACTCATGTACAGACCCAAGATAACGATACGTCAAGGAGAGAGGAAGCTAAATACAAGGTGAGTCATGCAAAGTTGCAAATTTTTATGAATAGAAATGAAATATTTTACCAAGTGTGAAATATGAAATTTCTTCAGACCTGATACTCATGCTATTATACAACACTACTGTCAATTTTGCCCGTGCATATTTCACACATTTTTCAGACTTTTTCCAAATATATCTTCTCGATCTGAAGGATGTCTTTCTTTAATTCACACTACCAGAAACCATTGTCAGTTTTAAAAAATCATCTTCAGAAATCAGTGTTTGTTAAAAGTAATTTTAAATCATATTTAGGTTTCCAAATTTTCTTTGTTTTTTAATGGTTGATTTTTACTGCATTCTTTTCGTTTTTACACAGATTCATTTACTCATCATCTCTCTTTCTCTCTCTAAATGGATGGATATTTTTCTTCTTTTTTATTTGACTTGTTCTCATTAGGCAGGTGAAATTCACAGAACTCCATGCACAATTTCATTCTTTGAATATTAAGAAATTTAATATATTCATGGGTGTTGGTTGGCTTATGTGATTCTTGGCACGTCCTATATGTAACACTCTTACCTATCCTTACCCATTTTCAGGAAATAAAACTTGCTATCTAATTTCAACTGCATTGCATTGTCATCTATCAAATGAATCTTATGCTCTTTAAAACAAAATGTATTAATCAAAGACATCAAACTATTTGCATAGTCAGCAATTATTTTATGATTCGATTTAAGCTCTGACACATTACAATGGGAAGAAAATTTTCTTAGTCTCACATAATGTTTGACATTATTTAGTGACATTGAGTTATACCACAGTTTGAGGATGTGAATCTGTAAAGGAATTAGAGATATTCTAGTAGGCCCAGAAAATGTTCTCTTTACTCAGAGAAGAAGCTAAAAGTAACATAGCTAAAAGAATGAAAATGGAAGCATAGAAAGTGACAGAAAGGTATGAAGTGAAGAGATGGCAATATGTGACCATAAGAGGTGTAGTGATGTGTTTCAGAGGAGAAGGCAGCAGAATTTGAGAAATAAAATAGTGAGTGTATGGAAAGATTAAGTTACAACCCCATACTCTTCGATCAACATTGAAACCCAAGTCTAGGAAGAAGAAAGTCAAAATGTTTGAATTTTAGAAAAGAAAAAAAAAATACTAATGGAGCAAGGCACCTAGTCAGGTAACTGAAGTATCAATAGAATTCAGAACTCAGTGTAGAATTCAGGAAGTATAATCAATGGATTCAATCAGTGACAAATGCATGAATTTAGTAAATTTATTTGTGAAAGAAATACCAAATTATTTAATATCTCTACTTTTTATCAATAATGTTTTTTTCATGCCTGGAGCCAAACTGTTCGGTGTTCGGTCATGTCTGGCTCTTTGTGACCCCATGGACTGCAGGCTGTTAGGCTCCTCTGTCCGTGTGGTTCCCCAGGCAGGGATGCTGGAGTGGGTAGTCACCCCTTCTCTAACACGGAGACTGAACCCGGGTCTCCTGTGCTGCTGGCAGATTCTTCACCATCTAAGCCAGCAGGGAAGTCCACTGGAGACAAAGACACTACATCAACAACCATGGCCAATTAAGCATCATGATTCTACTAGTCTGAAAGAGTAGGGGCGACCATTCCAGAACCAATCAGCAGAGCTGGCTGTGCCACCCTCCAGAAACACACCCTGGCAAGGGAATGCGCTGGAGAGGGACGCTCACTCATTTTGCCTACACTAGGGGCACAGCGGTTTAGCACTCAGCCTCTGTGCATTCTGTTTGAACTCTTAGTACTTTATTTTTACAGAAAATTGTTCACAAAACCATGAGTCTCTCTTCTCCCAATTTTATTTTTGTTTCTTTTTCTTTTTTTCTGTATAACTGATCAGGGGAATAGATGTAAAAAATTAAAAAGAAGAAAATGACCAACATTAAAATGAAAAAGCCAGATAGTTGAAATGTTTCAACATAGCGTTTACTTTGTCCTTCCCCACCCCTTCCTTAGCTTTCCTTCCTTGGCTTGGCCAGCATGAATTTCTTCTTGTACCTCTTTGGCTGCTTCTGGCAGTATTACGTTTGGAAAATATGGTGACTCCCACATCAGCTTAGACAATGGAGATTATTTGCAAGAAATTCTGGGAATGTGTACTTAGGATGTCACCTATGGAGCACAGGTTGTGCAAAGTTACACAACACAAAATACTCCAGGCAACCTGTAAATGTTTAATAGTATGGTATTACCACTATTTCCTCCTTTTATAATACATTAGTAAGTTCAGCTGCAGGTGATGTAAACAAATAACTTGGTAACCTAATCACATGGAATAATATCATTTCTTTAGATAAAGGCATTCTGAGTTTTAGCATCCTATAAATAAGGTTCTGAGTGAATTGAAGGCTACCTAAGAAAGAATTGGTATGGATAACAAAACAGAAACAGATTCACAGATACAAACAGCAAACTAGTGGTTACCAGTGGGTGATGGGAGCTGAGGACACAACAGGGAAAGGGGATGAAGAGGTAATACTGCTAGGTATGAAAAACCAGAATGCAAATATACATTGTACAGCACAGGAAATATAATAGATATTTTATAATGACTTTATATGGAGTATAACCTATAAAAACATTGAATAACTGTATTGTACTCCTGAAACCAATATAATATTGTAAGTCAACCATACTTCAGTTAAAATAAGTAAATAGATATAAATAAATGGGGAATTTTACAGTATGTGCGTTATCTCTCAACAAAGCTGTTATTTTTTTAAAAGAAAAAAAGAAATGGTATGGATTATAATTTTTTAAGAAGTGTAATTAATAGCGTGCTATAACTTGTTTAGTCAAAGTCAACCAAACCAAAAAAGGATGGGTTGAATGTTCTACATGAGATAGTCGAAGGCAAAACTTTGCTAAAAACTGTGGTGTATCCCTTTTAGTTGTACCTATATTGAGAGTTTTCTGCAAGCTAATTTCAAGAATCAGAAAGCTGACTATAAATCCCATCCCTTCCTTAAGGGTTGGAGACTCTGCCATAGAAAAGAATCGTCTTAGTTTCCTTGTGTAAGATAAAGAAGAGAAAAGGATGATCCACCTTGACTATTTCAGGATTTTCCACTCTGATTGTTTGGTTGGTTAGGGTGAACTCTGAACCACTCTCATTAACCTCCAACACGGCCTTATGGATTATCTTGGAGACCCCGAGGCCTCCTCCTTCAGTTATGCCAGACAAGTTAGCCCTCGAGCGGTCAAAGACCTCCGCCATTCCCAGAGCTGTCAGTATGGCTGCCAGGTCTTCATGGCACCCCTCGAGCCTGAGCTGGGGCAGGTGCAGGACCACGGCTGTGTTTTTCATGTTGCCTGAGCTTATCCAGTTATTGAGTTTCTCATGAGTGATCTCTTTGGTAACCTATGGGAAAGAAAGAAGAAAAATATGAACATTTTTATTTAGAAAATAAAATTATACCAAAATGTGAAATATCCTAAGGATTAGATGTGAGGCTGTAAATAGGTAAAGCTACTTCTCATTGTTTGGAAAGCAGAATCTATAAGAATAAGTGGGGAAAGTGCAACCATGTTCAATAACTGAATATGAGTCATGCAGCCCTGGGATGTATGCCTTGGCATGCCATCTGAGAGTTACTTGGAAAAGCAATAATTTATCACAGGGAAAGTCTACTTTTGTTTCTCTCATGGTCCGTCTCTAAGCTGCACTGTTTATGTATTATAACGATAAAACTTATATATGTGCCTACCCTCCCTTTTGGCCACATTAAAAGGCATCTTTGGAACCTGAGATCTTCAGATTCTGATGATGTAAGTTGTAATTCTAGGCTGCTGTTTTTGTTCTTGTTAGTTGCTCAGTCATATCTGACTCTTTGTGACCCCATGGACTGTAGCCCACCAGGCTCCTCTGTCCATGGGATTTCCCAGGCAAGAATACTGGAATGGGTTGCCATTTCCTTCTCCAGGGGATCTTCCTGACCCAGGGATGGAACCTGCATCTCCTGCTTTGGCAGGTGGATTCTTTACCACTGAGCCATCTGGGAAGCCCAATTCTAGGCTGACCAGTGTGAATTTCTACCTTAGCTCCAACCAAAATTCTCATTAGTGGGATATCCACAGAGACTGAATTTATATCAAGCTCACATTTCTGGATCATAATCTCAAATGTGAAAACAATCATAGATGAGGCCCTTCAAGGAGCATCTGAGACACCCACCAGCATCAGCTTGAGAAGTCCTAACATTGACCACCCACTTCTTCATAATCAGCCTGGTTTGGTGACTGCACAGCTAAGCTTGCAAGAAAGACCTCTCCCATTTTGACCATAAATCTGCTTCCCTGTAATTGGTACCTATCAGTTTTAGTTCTCACTCTGGGAACTACGCAAAATTAGTCCATTTCTTCTTTCATGTGACAACTAAATATTTCAATACAATCAACATACTCCCTAAACTACTGTCCCTTTTCTCATTCATCTCTCAATTCCTTTAAGTCCAAAAGAGGTGTTGATACATAACATATAAAAACTACATGTAAAATAACAACCCATGAAGACCGGAAGAGGATGCACGTGACTGTGTTTTCAAAACTTAAAGCCAAAACCACTAGAAGTAACATACCCTAGTGCATGGGTGATTTATTTGGGGAGTCTTTTGCTTTTTAGGTGCACATAGCCACTTCTTAGCCTGTTGGCTAAGATCGAGCATAGTATGGGGCCTTCTGGGGTAGCACAGTGGCAGAAAATCCATCTGCAAATGCAGGAGACACAAGAGATGCAGATTCAATCCCTGGGTGGGGAAGATCCCCTGGAGGAGGTCGTGGCAACCCACTCCAGTATTCTAGCCTGGACAGAGGAGCCTGGAGGGCTAGAGTCCATGGGGTCACAGAGCGTCGAACACGACTGAGCAACTAAGCACACAGCACTGCATCAAGCATGAGCGGTTATTTGGAATCTCCAGCTTCCTGCTTGTGTAATTTTCAAGTCCAGACCCTTTTCTGGTGTCTGTGGCTGCAAAGACTGAGTGGTTTACCTGTCCCAGGCCGACATCCTTGCTGGGTAGGATGATGACCATACTCAGGTGATCCTCCACATCGGGCAGCTCCAGAACCTGCCCTGAAGGCTCTGTGATGGAGCCCAGTTTCAAGTGCCCTTGCAGACGCATCATCTGGACAGATTTGCTCTGAGACTATAAAAGCAACAGTGAGACAACAAAGCCAGCTCCTTTCTGTGTCTCCATTTAAAGCATGAGGAATTTACAGCTTATCCTCCAAAGTTTCCCACAAGGAGTGACCAAACCAAAGTCTATCCATCTTGCCACAGAAATATCAATGACTGGTCATTGTTGTACTGATTGAAAGGGGAGAAGGTAGCCTAAATTAAGTAGCTACTGAACTGCAAAGTGTTTATGCCTTTCAATATATTATTTTTAGCCAACTGTACATTTTTGACGTCCAGAAGCAGTTAATTTACTTCAAAGAGTTGAGAAATAAGCGTCATAAGATCTTATCAGAATAACCATTTTTTAAAAGTTGAACAGGTCCTTTGAAGAACATAATTTAGTGTCTTTCCAGCTCAAGTAATGACTAATCTGGACCAATTAACAGAATTGGGCTGCAAATTACAAAATAGCTACAAAAGATTAATAGCAAAGCACGTAGCAATGCGCTAAGTGAATTCCACATACTAAGGTCAGTTAAAGAAATTTAGTTATGACCATAACCTTATTTTATGTTTTTCTCTTTGAAAGGCCAGTCATAACATAAAAGATAGCTGCATCGTGTAAACCAAACGGACCAGTTTTTCCTGTGAAAATAAAGATTTTTACATTAACTTGTCAGATTCTGACTTGTTTCCCCTAGAAAGTCGGCTTGCTTTGGGGTATGTTTGCCCCTTTAAGTAGCTCTCTATGATCCCTATTAAAATCTCCATTCCATTTTCCTTATACTATGGTCCCCAAACTTGGCTAATCTTTGGAAGGACCTACAAGAGTTACTTAAAAATACAATACTCAAGCACTTTTTGCAAATCAGAATCTCCAGGAATGTGGCCCTGGTATTTGCATTAAAATTTTAAAAAAAAACCCACGGCTTGTAATAGCAATATAATTTCACTATATGTCCAATGACCACAATATCTGATGAGAATATTGTTTGGAAAGATAATACTGGATAATTCCAGCTGTGACTAATATGTTTGGCTAGGGAATTATGTTTTTCTTAAAGTCATTCACTATTTCTTTTACATGAAAAAGTATTCATGTAATAAGTATTGTAATATACTTATCCAGAAATATAAACCCTCTGTAATTTTACAGTTGGCTATAACAAATGCTTAATTGACCAATAATGGCAAGCATTTTTGGAAATATATTTGATAGAGTATATACAATTGATAGTTTAGGAATTTGTTTATAATACACAGACCCATTCTTTCTTGTTAAATAACAAGTATTATTTTGGTTGCAGCCTGACATTTAGGATATGTTGAGGACACAAAGAAAAGTTGGTTGGACTTCCCTGGTGGTTCAGTGGTTAGGACTCAACACTTCCAATGCAAGGGGCAAGGGTTTGATCCCTGATCAGGGAACTGAGATCCCACATGCTGCACAGCATGGCCAAAAAATTAAAAATTAAAAAATCTTTGAATATATTAAGAAGGAAAGAAGCTGGGGAGATTGTGGATAGCAGAAGGACAGCCTACCTAGAAACTTTTTATTTATCTATTTATTTTTAAAATATTTATTTACTTATTTGGCTGTGCCAGGTTTTACTTGCAGCACACAGAATTTTTAATTGTGCCGTGTGGGATCTAGTTCCCTGACCAGGGATAGAACTGGGCCCCCTGCATTGGGAACATGAAGTCTTAGCCACTGGACCACCAGGAAATCCCAGGAACCATTTATTCTGGTTATGAATATTGTTCTCCAGTTTTGCTTAGCCTCTCAAGTTCACACCCACTTTACAATTGACCTACCTTGTAAGCATCTATTGCAGTTATTATCTACTCTCTGATTTCATTTCCAGTTTGCAGTAAATGGAATTGCTTAACAATGGTTTAAGTTTAGCCCAAAGCCCAGACTTGCCTTAAACCTGTCCAAGGTCTGTTTTATTCCAATTTTTCAATTATGCAACTGCCATGCTAAACAGAGCAAAATAAAACAAAAGTTTCATTAATCTATTAATAAATCTGGACTTTGTCTGGTAGGTACTTGGGATAGTCACTTGGAAATTAACCTATCTAAGGCCAGAAATTATTTAACATATTTTAAGGCAAAATTTTGTTGGTTCATTGGAAGGACTGATGCTGAAGATGAAACTCCAATATTTTAGCCACCTCATGCGAAAAGCTGACTCATTGAAAAAGGCCCTGATGCCGGGAGGGATTGGGGGCAGGAGGAGAAGCAGACGACAGAGGATGAGATGGCTGGATGACATCACCGACTCAATGGACATGGGTTTGAGTAAACTCTGGGAGTTGGTGATGGACAGGGAGGCCTGGCGTGCTGCAATTCATGGGGTTGCAAAGAGTTGGACACGACTGAGTGACTGAACTGAACTGAAGATGCAATGGAAATTGGTTTCATTGGTTTTGCTTTACATTTTGATCCATCTTTGAATTTATATTTGTATTAGTAATCACCACTTGATATCTTCAGGTGAGCCAAGAAGACTTTTGAGTAAATATCTAAATAGTGACAGTTCTGTAATACTCAAGTGAAGCTGTTATTTAAGGCACTAAACTTCAACCTGACTTTTCACCCCCTAGAATGAGCCCATTCATTGTGTCCAAGGGCCTGGGGCCACTCTCTCGGCACCTGAAAGGTGTCATGAACTTAAGTGGCTATCTTATCTTACTGTCATGTCATGTGTCATGAACCTGTTTACAAAATGTGATGCATTTGTGCTTTAAGGAAAATTTGGTTTTTCAAAAATTAAATTAATTAAATAATGTAGAATGCAATAGAAAGTAAAGTGAGTGTATAGCTTACCTGACTACTTTATGGTTGTGGAAATGAGCAAGCATGATTAATTTATATAACATTAAGTTTCCCAGTGAAGAGATGGTTTATAAATACCAATATATTAACCATTTACATTTGACTTTGCTGTGACATTCCTCCTGGTACCATCCTATGTTGAAAGCAATGACTATCTGAGTCAATGATTTTACAGATCACTTCTGTTATCCAGTGATTTTCTATAATAATCAAACAAAAGAAATAACTGGGAAAGCTGCAGAAGAAAGACTTGATCTTTTATGCCTCCTCACTTCTCAAGAGTAAAATTGATAAGCTGTTAGGAACTTTCATTTTATGAAATGGAAAGAGTCTTGAAATATTTAACACCTGGTGCTAAAATAACCAGTTATCCACATGGAAGAAAGAAGAACCGTTCCCCCTCTTTCTTATCCTACATTAAAGTCAGCTTGAGGTGCATCATAAACCTAAATGTAAACACTAAAGCAATAAATCTACTAAAAGAAAACAGAGAACATCTTTGTGACCTTAAGTAAGCAAAACTTTCTTAGAAAATACACAGAAAGCACAAACCATTGATAAACTGGACTTCATTTAAAATTAGAAACTTCTTCTCATCAAAAATACAGTGAACAAAACAAATAAAGAGACTAAGAGAAAATATTAGCAGTAACAAAATATTTGTATCCAGAATATATAAAGAATTCTTGCAACTCAATAATAAAAAGTAGATAATGCAATCAAAAATGAGCAAATAAATTGAACAGAGCTTCATAAATTAAGATATATTAAAGACCAACAGTCACTGAGAAAGATGCTCAATATTTATAGTCACCAGAGAAATGCAAATAAAGACCACAATAAGATACTACTACCTATCTACCGAAAGAGTTAAGAAAAATATTTACAACACCAAAAATCAGAGAGGATTTGGAGTAACTGGAATTTTCATATAGTCCTGGTGAGAATGTAAAACGTTCAGCGACTTTGGAAATCTATTTGGCAGTTGCTTAAGAAGTTAAACATCCATCCATATGGTCTAAGACTTAGAATTTATGCTAAGTATTTACTCAAGAGAAATGAAAAAAAAAAAAGAATGCAAAAGCTTTGTACAAAAGGCTTCATAGTAACACTACTTATAATAGCCCAAAACTAGATATGACCCAGACATCCAACAAAAAGAAAAAGGATAAACAAACTGGTATATTCATACAGTGGAATATTTCTCAGAAATAAAAAGGCATGAGCCACTGATATATCCAAATACATAAATGATCTTAAAAATAACATACTGAAGGAAAAAACACAAAATAGTACATCCTGTAATACCTCACTTATTTGAAGCTTTAGGATAGGTAAAATTAACCTGTGATGTAGAATAAAATCACTGGTTGCTCGGGAACAGATGTGGAAGAAATTTTCAGGGTAAAGGAAATGCTCTATGTCATGATATACATTTCTCAAAACTGCCTGAATAAATGTTTTAAGACCTGAGCGTGTCACTGAATGTAAATACGCCTAAAAGAAAAAAGAAGATGGAGAGAAAGAAGGTGGAGAGAAAGAAGACGGCATAGATCTCCTACCTTTTGTCTTATTTTCAATCTGTGCATTAATCTGTATCCTGGCTTCTTCTAAGTGATTTTTGAAATCCAGATTTTCAGGTCTTAGTTTATATAATTTTTTAATACAGTCTAAGTATTTCTATAAAATGAGCATAGAAAAATAAGACATAGCATATAAATTGAGATTTTAAAACATTTAGACCATACATGGTAGGAATTATATGAAGGGGGAAAAATATATTAAATACTGTAATGTAGGTCTAGGTTCAAGCTAGTAAAAATATATACAACTTTCTTGCTTTCAGAAGATGTTTAAATAAAATGAACATATTACTTCAGGATGTTATTTCACGATAAGAACAATTCTCTTCTTTTAAGTCTCTGAGATTGTACCTTATACTTATAACTGCATAATTAGGATAATCAAACTTGCATAATTAGAGTTCTCAACTTGGAGTTCCAAAATATTAATTCCTCTTTTATTATTGATACAAAAATTTTGTCAGTGTTGTTTTTAATTATAAATTATATAAAATTTGTTCTTTCTGCTTCACCTGGGTCCATATGAAACACAATTGAACATGTGACAAACTTGCATCTGAAAACTAAAGCTTTTACATTTTTTCTATATGAAATGAAATGCATATATAAAATATATTGCAAGCTATTTGTCTAAATATAAGAAAAGATATAATATACATGTGTGCAAGCTCAGTTGCCTGGACTCTTGTATCCAACTCTTTGTGACCCCACAGACTGTACAGCCGCCAGGCTCCTCTGTCCCATGGGATTTCCAGGCAAGAACACTGGAGTGAGTTAACATTTCCTTCTTCATTATATATATAACATAATATATATTATTTCTTTTATTATTAATAAATGTATGTTTTGTATCATTATATATATATATATATATATAATATCTTTTCTACTTTCTCACCATTGTGATAGCACAAACAATGCTAGTGTGAATTAAATGAAGACAGAAAGGAAAGACTTCTACCCTACTTATGGAAAAATGTCTTATTTTAACTCACCAGGAGGAATGGATGGGCTTTTTCTGCAAACAACCCACTTGCCATGCGGACTTGACTATGGTTGGACTTGCTGATTTCATAGAGGAGTGCTTGAATGAGTGAATGGACTGCTGTATCTTCACACTAAAGGGAAGTTTAAAAACACTTGAAAACAGGGACCTGTTCTCACACACGTAAGTATCAACTGAAGTTACACAAGAGGCTCTTGGGTTTGCATTAGGACATGCCGTTAAAGTGAAAAAGTGAAGTCACTTAGTCGTGTCTGACTCTTTGCGATCCCATGGACTGTAGCCTACCATGCTCCTCCAACCATGGGATTTTCCAGCAAGAGTACTGGAGTGGGTTGCCATTGCCTTCTCCAGAGGATCTTCCCCACCCAGGGATCGAACCCGGGTCTCCCACATTGTAAGCAGATGCTTTACCATCTGAGCCACCAGGGAAGTCCAGGACATGCTGTAGCAGAATAAAAACATATTCAAAGAATAATTCTACCATTAGGATGTATGTTTGCCTTTCACCAAGCAGAGTGGCCTGATGATCTGATAACAATGCATCACAATCATCTACCAGTGTGAGGGCCTTGCTAGGCCTCTGCCCTGGTCAGAGCTTGCCCTGTCTCCTCCACAAGATGGCCCAGAGCACACATATCAGTGCTGACATATTTAATATAGTTTGTGTCAGGAAAAATGATTTTCTGTATCTTGTAATAAAGGGGAATTCTGAGCAATAAAGTTTGGTCTTAGTAGCCCCACCATAGATACTAGTGAGAAAGTCATATCTAAAACACTACAGAAAGTATACATTACAAATTTCCCCTAAAAATTAGCAATATGGAAAAACATTGAACATTAAAACTCATAAAGCTTTGCTACAGAGAAGGAAATGGCAATCCACTCCAGTATTCTTGCCTGGAGAATCCCATGGACAGAGGAGCCTGGTGGGCTACAGTCCATGGGGTCGCAAGAGTCGGACATGACTTAGCGACTAAACCACCACCACCATCTTTAGCTAAAGTGAAAGTGTCAGTTGTTCAGTCGTGTCTGACTCTTTGTGACCCCATGGACTGTGGCCCGCCAGGCTCCCTGTCCATGGATTCTCCAGGCAAGAATACTGGAGTGGGGTGCCATTCCCTTCTCCAGGGGATCTTCCCAACCCAGGGATCGAGCCCATATCTCCTGCTTGGCAGGCAGATGGTTTACCATCTGAGCCACCATTTCCCCCCAAATGATATATTTATTCCTAGTGAGCACTGACCCTGGGCCAGGCACAGTTTGAAGCACTTCTATTGCTTGAGTCGCCTTAGGGGTTCCATCCAGAAAACTCTTTGAGAATGATCTCTCTTCTGCTGCTTTTCCTTAGAGGCTAGGGCTCTACCTCAAATTTTTGACAGTTCTCATTTTCTCATCAATTATTTCAAAATTTCAGCATGATTATTTTAAAACAGCAAACCCAGAAGGTTGACTGTATCAACATGAAAGTGAAAGGCTCAAAGCCTGTCTGGAATAAATACTCTGTTTTATTGCCTTAAGTCTTTAGTCCTCATGGACTGAAGAGAGACTGCTAGAAGAGAAGTAAAAAGGAAAGTAAGAATTATATCTACCCTTGTGTTCGAAGAATTTGCAGTTCTTGTTAACTCTTTCAAGTGCAGCACCTACAGTGGGAAACAAAGAATCTGTGTCAAAGTTTATGCAAATACCTCGCCATAAGACCAGGTGTGTGTGTGTGTGTCTGTGTGTGTGTGTCTGTGTGTGTATGACTGTGTGTGCTCAGTCATGGCCAACTCTTTGCTATTGAACCTGTGTCTCTTGCATCTCCTGCATTAGCAGGCAAATTCTTTGCCACTAGCATCACCTGGGAAGCCCCTCCCCCGATATACAAATCACTTTCTTGCTATAAATGTTAAGCTCTTACATTTTTACGAACTTTCTGTGATTCACACCATCTTTCTTCTCATCTGTATATTAGTTCTGCTCCTCATTTTTTAAAACAATGGAAGTCCCTTATATTTTTTTTTTAAAAGAAGTCCCTAGATCATGAAGCAATATGCCTTAATGACACAAGGTGCATGCTTGCAGTTGTGTTCAAATCTTGGCAATGCCATGAACTGTAGCCCACCAAGCTCTTCTGTCCATGGGATTTCCCAGGGAAGAACATGGGAGTGGGTAGCCATTCCCTTCTCCAGGGGATCTTTTCAACCCAGCGTTTGCGTGGCAGATTCTTTACTGTCTGAGCCACTGCGGAAGGCTTAAAAAAAAAAAAAAAAGGTGTCGAAGAGGACAGACGAGTTTAAAAGAAAACCCTTCACGTGCTCTTAGGCAGAAGTCTAGCCGTTAAAGGGTTAAAGACATGCGGGCACTGACTAGTACTCATCTTTGTAGGTAGAAGGCAAACTTCGAGACAGGATGAAACCTGAAGGTTTAGAAGAGTGTTTCAAAATCATTTCTATTGTCACTTAATTTGTTCATCCCTACCTTCCCAGTTGTGAAACATAGTGCAAACCCAACAAGTTTTTGTTGAATGAAGAACAAATAGTTTTATGAATAAAGAAATGAATCTTAATTTATTCATGGGCAATTAATAGCATTGGTTGCTCACCGGGCAGACAAGATAATGGATGAATTCACATAATAGGTAATTATTTTTAAATGATTTTTATAAATATTATCTGATTTGATACTCACAGCATCCCCTTGAGATTTCATAGCTTGTATAATTTTCTCCACTAAGAATTAATGTTTGCTATAGTCCTATTGACTTAAAAGAGGTATAATTACACTTTTCCAAGGAAGGCCTTCATCAGAGAACAACTGAAATAAAACATTGCAATCTCTTCAAATATCTAAAGGGTGAGTACATTTAATTTGTTTTGTGTGATTCCCTAGAGCCTGTCAGGCTACAGTCCACAGAGTCATAAAGAGTTGAACACAACTGAGCACTATCCAGAGCGAGAGAGCCCTGGAGTAAAGACGGGGTAAGAAGCAGCAGGTATCAGCAGGTATAGCTTCCTTAACAGACATGGAAGAGGACATGATTTGCGTGTGTGTGTGTATCTTTTAAGAACAGAAAAGTGATGGGGGGCTATGCTTATAGAAAAGCAAACTGTAACTCAAGGCTAGAAGGAACTTTCTAAAACGCAGAGTTGTCTGATTCTTTTGTTAAAAAGAATCAGGGGCTTCCCTGGTGGCTCAGACAGTAAAGTGTCTGCCCACAATGCAGGAGACCCGGGTTTGATCCCTGGGTCAGGAAGATCTCCTGGAGAAGGAAAGGGCAACCCACTCCAGTATTCTTGCCTGGAGAATCCCATGGACAGAGGAGCCTGGTGGGCTACCGTCCATGGGGTTGCAAAGAATAGGACACGACTGGGTGACTTCACTTTCACTTTCATATTGTTAAAAAACTACTTCACATTAAACTCTGCCTCATCAGAGGACTTTGCACAATCTCTTGCCTGCTGGGTCCCTGTGTAGACTAAATCATAGAGTGGAGAGTGGGAAATTTATGGTTTCTTCCAGTTCTGAGATTGCCTGATGACCTCTAAATCATAGGGCTTCCCAGGTGGTGCAGTGGTAAAGAGTCTGCCTGCCAATGCAGGAGACACAAGAGACGTGGGTTCAAACCCTGGGTTGGGAAGATACCCTAGAGTAGGAATCCTTCCTTGGTGGTTCAGACTGTAAATAATCTGCCTGAGCCAGGTTCAATCCCTGGGTCTGGAAGACCCTCTGGAGAAGGGAATGGCAACTCTCTCCATTATTTTTGCCTAGAGAATTCCATGGACAAGGGAACCTGGAAGGCTACAGTCCATGGGGTCACACAGAGTCAGACACGACTGAGTGACTAACATTTTCGCCTTCTTTCCTGGAGCAGGAATTGGCCACCAATTCCGGTATTCTTGCCTGGAAAATTCCATGCACAAGGAGCCTGATAGGCTACAGTACATGACGTCACCAAAAGTCAGACATGCTGACCCGAAGCACGCTCTCCTGCATCAGAAGGCAGTTTGTTCCGTGATCTGGGGACTCGGGGTGCGTAGTGCCCCTGATATTGCTGCAGGGTGGTCCTCACCCTAAGCAACAGAGAGCATGATGGTTGAACCTAGAATTCTGAGCACTGGACTCAGTCTTTGAATGTTATAAAACAATTGTTAACAGGATGAAAAGATGAGAATTTTTCTCCATTTGTATGGAAATCAGCAAGGGAACTTTTTGAATTATTTGGTTCCCTTTTAACTCAGAAAAGACAAAGAAGTATTTCTACTCCAGATTCTATCTCTGCCTAACTTGTGCCCTTAACACAATGACCCCACCATCTTTCTGCTTGCGAAACCTCAGACGTGCACAGGTGTAGACAGAGTCACCTGCTGGCATGCTCTCACTTTGAAGGGAGAGAGAGAAGAGGGGTGCGTCTACATGTACTCATCCCAGGATGATTTGTAAAGATTCCCAGATCATCCTCATTCTCAGCTAGTTCTCCCTCTCCACAAACATGAATTTATTGAGCATACATTCTGGGTAAGACACTGGAGACCTCTTCACCAATTGCATGGAAATAGAATAAAATTGAACACAATATCATTTACATTTAGCTTTTCTTGAGTTTAAATATATTATTAAATTCAGGATTTGACTCCAGCCTTCCAAATTCATTTCCAATTTAAATCCCGACTGGAGAGAAGCTTTGTTCCACGAGTCAGTCATTCCCTCTGTAATAAGCAGAGAGATGATTAAGGTATGTTGAAAGATGTCTACTAAAGAAATAGTTTTTCTAGTCACCCAAAATTATTGGTTGAGTTAAAGCGCTGCTGATCTCCTTGGGAAGATAATTGCATAGTCTGTAAATCCTTGCAAAATATTCTTTGTGTGTCCCATAGCAGGAAGGCCCTGGGGACACAAGGATGCAAATGGGTGGGGGTGGAGGTGGGGAGTCCCCATGGACCAGGTTGCCCTCCTTCATTGCCTCTCCCTGTTCAGCCTCTGCTGAGCCCACTCATCCCCTGCCTCTTAGAACAGAGCTATGGGAAATCTTATTGTTTGTCTTCTTGATAGAGCTAATATGACAGGTCTCCTCAAGTGAAGGTGAACAGTCTTTTGTGTTTACAGAATTGGGCAACTACATGTGTGTTAGTCACTCAGTCATGTCCGACTCTCCCAAACTCCATGGACTATAGGCCACCAGGCTCCTCTATCCATGGGATTCTCCAGGCAAGAATACTGGAGTGGGTTGCCATTCCCTTCTCCAGGGGATCTTCCTGACCCAGGGATAGAACCCAGGTCTCCTGCATTGCAGGCAGATTCTTTACCATCTGAGCCACCCAGGAAGCTGCATCTACGAAATCTCCATAACAAGTCAGGGTTTGAAATTGTTCCTTGACTGTCTCTAGACGTGGCTGAAAATGTGTCTGTGACTTACCTTCTCCATCTGGGATGCACTGTTTCCTCTGGCCCCGAAGAGCACCACAGCCAGGGCGGACAGGAGACTCAAGGGGGAAAGGAGCACATTCTCAATCGTGTGGTCACAGCTCAGCTCTTTAAAGACATCAAAGCAGAACCGCGAATTTGCCACACTGAGTGAGTCCATTCCTTTATCTGGGGTCTAGAATACAAAGGCAGAGGTCGACAACAACAGAAATGTAGGTCAAAACATTGCTATTTCAGTTTATCTCTAATGAGAGTAAGAATTATTTCTATGTTGTAAACCCTAGATCCTCAAATAGGGTCTTTATGGAAACAAACAAAAAAAAAAAAAACACAGATTTTGGAGTCAAATACATTTCCAACTCTACCACGTTCTAGCTTTATGTCCCTGGGCAAATTACTTAAATTCTCCTAGTTTCTATCTTTTCTTTTGCAAAAGTGGTTAAGCAACAGTTTCCTTATAAGATTAGCGTAAAGATTAAATCACGTACTGTTTGTAAAGCACCTGGGACTGCATATATTACATGGACAAATCTGGCAGTGAATATGGTCATTACTGTTGCCATCGTTACCATGATTAGTCCATTCGGTTAAACTAATGACAAAGAGGACAAGGTTATAAAATTGATCCCAATGGATACATAACCTCACTTGAGTCAAAAGTACACAAAAGCGACTGACTGAGTGAGAGAGTGGGGGCACGCCATTCGAAACCCACTTCACCACTAGAAAAACATCTCAAAATGCTTACCTCCCCCTTCAGTAGGCTGATGGCACCATCAACACATGTAATGGAGCGTATTATACATATACATGGGCTTCCCTGGTCACTCGGTGGTAAAGAAGCCGCCTGCAATGCAGGAGACGCAGGAGATATCGGTTCAATCCCTGGGTGAGGAAAAACCCTGGAGGAGGGCATAGCAGCCCACTCCAGTATTCTTGCCTGCAGAATTCCATGGCGAGAGGAGCCTAATGGGCGTCCATAAGGTTGCAAAGAGCTGGATGCAACTGACCACACACACACACACACACACACACACACACACACGTGTGCGTATATATACACATACATATTATTACTATTTTCTTACATATATAATAAATATATAATTTGATGGTGTCATGTGGCATGCAAGATCTTAGTTCCCCAACCAGGGATTGAACCCAGACCCAGGAGTGGAAGTGCAGAGACTTAAGCACTGGAGAACCAAGAAAGACCCTATATTTCAATATATACGTGTGTGTGTATATATATATACCAGTTGCTTAGTCACTTCTGACTGTTTGCAACCCTATGGACTGTAGCCCACCAAGATCCTCTGTCCACAAGGATTACAACTAAATCTTCCCGTATACTTTGTGAGATATCATCACCAATTACAAAAATCATGGCAAAGAAAGAAGAGACAATTTAGTATTTGCATTTTTACCTTGTCTTCAGGTAGGTTACAGTTCTGCTTGGTGAGCTCAGAGCTGTGTCTGCAACACAGAGACTTACACTGCACTCAGCACTCACAGTTCGCTCCTCCTGTGTTCTCAGAATTTCGTTCCCCAAGTCATTTTCCTTGCATTGTGAACTGACTCAAGTATTTATACAAAAGGGTAGAGCGTGAGCCAACTGACGTATGCATTGTAAAATAGACTGCAACCTTGGGTCAACAGAGTGACCCAAGAAATGTAGAGGAAAAAATGAAACATCTAATGGCATGGATTTTATGTAATAAATTAAGTAGCATTTTTAAATTAGCCATAATGTGTATGTCTATATTACACACACACTCTGGCTACGACAACAATTTCTTGATGTTTAAAAGCCAGAGAGGAGGAATTTTGTCTTGAGCACTGGCATCAAGTTTCTTTTATGACTCCTATAATGAGACATAGTGAATGAAAATGCTCTTCTGTCTGGCATGGAGGTGGCCAAGAACAGAGTAATCCTCACTGAGAAAGAATTTCAAACCTACCTCATGACAAACATAGGGAGGATTCCCACAAGAAGTGAGTGACAGATCAGCTGTAGCTCCAACTCAGAGAGAGACCAGTACGGTATCTTAGAATGTTAGCAAGGAAGAGGTCTTAGAGAGCATATCTTCACAGATTTTCAGTCCCTACTAAGAACTAATTTTTATCCTGTGACCCAGGATATATCTTCAATACTGAACAAAGGATTTCACAAACAAAGCATTGAAAGCAGAACCTCCATATGGTCCAGTAATTTCACTTCTGGGTGTTTACTCTAATTCAAAGAGCTATATGCACAACAATGTTCACTGCAGCATTATTTGCAACAACCAAGATATCACAGCAATCTAAATGTCCATGGACAGATGAGTGGATAGAGAAGATGTGTTACTTATATGCAATGGAATATTCTAAACTGTAAAGAATGAAGTCTTGCCATTTGCAGCAACATGGGTGAATGTAGGAAGTATTACATTAAGTGAAACGGCAGAGACAGACAAAAAGTTGACCTCAGTCATAGAAGGAATCTAAAAACAAAACAAACTAAATAAAATAAAAACAACTCATAGTTACAGAAAACTACTAAGCCTTAAAGCATTTCTTCTAAAAATAGACATATGTTTTTTTAAATGTATTTATGAAGAATCCTTCCAACAAATTATTAGCTAACACTAACTGGGTGAAATTGAAGTAAAATCCAGGCTCGTGTACTAGCAACTTCTTATCAAATTGCACACACACAACACACACACGAACACACACACACATATATACATAAATATAGACACTTTTAGTTTTAAAAACAGTGTCCAAACTATAAATATAAGCACAGGAAGAAGAGGCTAATTAATAGAAGAAAAAGACCCAAAGCCATTTAAAAAAAAGAAAAGAGCTAGAATTTAGATCCTTTGTATTTGCTAATGGAAATGACTCCTGATTTGTGTAGGTTCAATCCCTGTGTTGGGAAGATCCCCTGGAATAGGAAATGGCAACCCACTCCAGTATTCTTGCCTGGAGAATCCCATGGAGAGAGGAGCCTGGAGGGCTACAGTCCATAGGTCAAAAAGAGTCAGACATGACTATACATCTAAGTACCCACACATGTGAGAGAAACGGACTTCAAAATGATGCAAGTCTTCTCTAAAGCCTCAAGGAAACATACCTTGAATCAGACTTCCACCAAGTTAGAGAACTTTACGTCTCTCATATTCAGTCCTGGGGAGAGCTTGGATTCAAGAAGGAAAAGAGGGGAGGGGTGGTTCACAGTGAGAAAAGAACTTCACAGAGACTGATTAATCTGTATAGATGCTGTTCCCCCAGAGACACAAAGAACAGCCATTTTTGGGGGGGGGGGGAGCCGTTAATAATCCACTAGCTAACTATCATAGAACCAGTAAATTGTTTGTGAATAAATGTCTGGAGCATTGTTCAATAGTTTATGTGCTACTATTTCCTGTAAACATTCTCTTAACCAAAGAACACTAGCTGGTTTTTCTTGCCTGTAAAGTCCCTGACCTATAAAGGCTCTGATTAACAGCTCGGAGTGAAGGTGTGTGTCCCTGTCTATTGTTCTAGGTGTCTAAAGGAACATATCATGGTATGTGGTCACCCCTGGAGCCTGAATTCCACAGCACTTGCACCCATCTAGTGGTCCTTGGCTCTTGCATTTGCTTTGTGCTGCAATGAATGGTTCCCACCCAGAATGTCCTCATTTAGGTATATATTCCAGGGATTTTTTTAATGACCTGATATTTATTAGATTCTCATAAACATTCATTTTCATTTATTTACTAAAACTGTCCCTTTTTCTGGCCACCCCATGTGGCATGCTTAAAACTCAACATTCAAAAAACAAAGATCATGGCACCCGGTCCCATCACTTCATGGCAAATAGATGGGGAAACAGTGAAAACAGGGACAGACTTTATATTTTCTTGGGCTCCAAAATCATGGCAGATGGTGACTGCAGCCATGAAATTAAAAGACACTTGCTCCTTGGAAGAAAAGCTATGACCAACCTAGACAGCATATTAAAAAGCAGAGACACTTTGCCAACAAAGGTCCATCTAGTCAAAGCTATGGTTTTTCCAGTAGTCATGTATGAATGTGAGAGTTGGACCATAAAGAAAGCTGAGTGCTGAAGAATTGATGCTTTTGAACTGTGGTGTTAGAGAAGACTCTTGAAAGTCCCTCGGACTGCAAGGTGATCCAACCAGTCAGTCCTAAAGGAAATCAGTCCCGAATGTTCATTGGAAGGACTGATGCTGAAACTGAAGCTCCAATACTTTGACCACCTAATGCAAAGAACTGACTCATTAGAAAAGACCCTGATGCTGGGAAAGATTGAAGGCAAGAGGAAAAGGGGACAACAGAGGATGACATGGTTGGACGGCATCACCTACTCGATGGACATGAGTTTGAGCAGGCTCCAGGAGCTGGTGATGGACAGGAAGCCTGGTGTGCTGCAAGCCATGGGGTCACAGAGTCAGACACGACTGAGTGACTGAACTGATGTGGCACACAGGCTCTTAATTACCCAACAAGGGATTGAACCTGTGCCCTCTGCAGTGGAAGCATGGATTCTTAACCACTAGACCACCAGGGAAGTCTCTAAAATTGCTCTCTTTTAATTGAAATATAGCTGATTTACAATGTTTCAGGTGTCCAGCAAAATGATTCAATTAAATATGGATTCTTTTTCAGATTTTTTTCTATTATTATAGGATATTACAAGATTCATTGGACTTATCACACTGCCTACAACTTGTGAACATTGTGACAGCTTTTTCCAGTCTAAGAATCAAGCTCTTAGCAGCATTGACAAGTCTAGTCTGAAGAGGTGCACTTGAAAAGAAATACCTTTAAAGGTGGATTTTTTTTAAAATATATGAAAAGCATTTTGGTCCATCTTTTCTTTCCTCCATGCTTTCCTCTGCATTCTGCATCCTTCTCTCTCACTCCCAGTGCACTAAGTATATATGAACATGTATTGCTTTGCTTAAATTACAAGCCAAATTAGGCAAAAATTCAAAGGTTTTCTAAAATATATATGTCATACATATTATTTGGGGCTTCCCTGGTGGCTCAGATGGTAAAGAATCCGCCTGCAATGTGAGAGACCTGGGTTTGATCCCTGGGTTGGAAAGATCCCCTGGAGGAAGGCATGGCAATCCACTCCAGTATTCTTGCCTGGAGAATCCCATGAACAGAGGAGCCTGGCAGGCTACAGTCCATGGGGTGGCAAAGAGTCAGACACGACTGAGTGACTAAGCGCAGCGTGCATATTATATATATATATATATACATATATGTATATATACATGTAAGCTTTTCTATTACACTTGATAAAAGTTTGCTAAAGAACATTCAAGAAAAAGAAGAGATGGAGTAACTGGAAAACATAAACTAAACGAAACAGAAACACTGAATATGAAATAGGAAAAGTGGAACAAGCTAGATAAAAGATCATCATATAGTCCAGTTGTTTTCAAACATGGCCTAAACATTTAGCTAACTAAAAAATTTATGACATTTTGATTCCACTTTGACTTAGTATGAATAGAATGCTAGATTTCTAATTAAAAAAATAGATATGCAACAAGCAACAAATGGTTTACTGTATAGCACAGGGAACTATAGTCAATATCTTGTAATAACCTATAATGGAAAATAATTTCAAAAATAATATATGTGTGTATAAAACTGAATCACCTTGCTGTGCACCTGAAACACTGTAAGTCAACTATACTTCAATAATAAATATGTTAAAAAATTACAAGCCAAGAATAAAGCTCCATATCTATAAAAGATTAGTCACTCTAGCTTCACTTAAGTATCCTGCATCCAGTACAATGCTGTTCTTGTCTTGGTTCACAAAGCCACAGGCAAGGAACAAGCAGAAGACAGAGAGGATCAAAGGAAGGTCTCATGACAAAATTAAGTTCTGAAAGTCAGCAGGCTACCTGCTTTGTTAGGTAAGTTCCCTGTGACTTTCTCTTCTCAAAAGTACTGCTGGTATCTACAGTGAGGATTAGTCTTATTTTTAGACACATGCTTTTCTAGTAATGGGTCCTCACATATCCTAGGTTGTCTATCGGGTCAGAAACTAAATATTAGCATCAAGAGATACCCGGATGATTAAAGACACATAATGCTTTCTCTGTTGAGTAGAATCTGTCAGTGAAGCATGCACTGGAGAGAAATTAGAAAGGGAACAGAAGATCACTGCCCTTTCTCTTAGAGAGCTTGTACTTAGGGGAGTATATTACTAGAAGAGTTTATGTTATTCTTCTATTACAGTACAAATTGTCAGAAAGCTTATTATTAAGAGAAATAATACCTAGCTACATGAAATCAACTGAAAGTCTGCTGCTGCTGCTGCTGAGTCACAGTCATGTCCAATTCTGTGAGAGCCCAGAGACAGCAGCCCACCAGGCTCCACCATCCCTGGGATTCTCCAGGCAAGAACACTGGAGTGGGTTGCCATTTCCTTCTTCAAGGCAGGAAAGGGAAAAGTGAAAGTGAAGTTGCTCTGTCATGTCCAACTCTTCACGATCCCATGGAATGCAGCCCACCAGGCTCCTCCATCCATGGGATTTTCCAGGCAAGAGTACTGGAGTGGGGTGCCATTGCCTTCTCCACCTGAAAGTCTAGATGACCCAAACATGAGAACATGTAGCATGTAATTATGAAGTTGCCCAAATTTATAAGGGGTGTGGTCTTCCAGAAAAGCCTGAGGTCATCAAAGACACTTGGCGTCAATCGGTAAGCATGCTAGAGAAGGGGTGAGCCATGTGAGGTGCTAGAGTGTGAGATGAGGAGACTCAGCATAGCCAAGTCACAGTGAGGTTCGCAGTGGAGTCCACGGCACGTCGTGACGGAGCACAGATCATCTCTGGCAGTGGCTTAATGTCTATGAAACGAGAATAGCAATAATAAATACTAATTTCCACCTTACAGGTTTGTAAGGAGAATTGAGATGAGGTCTGAGATCATTTTATAAATGATAAGCAGGAGGGACTTCCCTGGTGGTCCAGTGGTTAAGACTTTACCTTCCAGCATGCAGGGGGCATGGTTCAATCCCTGGTTGGGAAACTAAGATCCCAAACACCTCAAGGCCAAAAAACCACAACATAAACAACAGATGCAATATTGTAACAAATTCAATAAAGACTTTAAAGATGGTCCACATTAAAAAAAGTCTTAAAAATGTAAAGTAAATAAGCTATGATTATGATGATAATGAAGGTGATAATGATATTTCTCCTCCTCTCTATTAAAAGTTGTGAGAAAAAGCTTCTTTCTGCTCCTTTAGAAATAGAAGCTCCAATGATGCTCTTCCCCTCACCTTAGACATCTTCCCTTTGTTTAGGTTTGGTATGTGTTTAGCAGAACACAGAATGCTCTCAAAGAGCCACTGATGGAGGTAGAAACGAGTACGTGTGGGTATGATGTGTTTTGTGAGTCAACCTGAGTGGATATCTCCACGAAGAACATGAATGTGATCAGGTTTTGAAGAACAAAATTACCATGGGTTAATAAGCGAATATTTCATGCAAAGATGGGCTCGATAAAGGACAGAAACAGTATGGACCTAACAGAAACAGAAGATATTAAGAAGAGGTGGCAAGAATACACAGAAGAACTGTACAAAAAAGATCTTCATGACCCAGATAATCATGGTGGTGTGAGCACTCACCTATAGCCAGACATCCTGAAATGTGAAGTCAAGTGGGCCTTAGAAAGCATCACTACGGACAAAGCTAGTGGAGGTGATAGAATTCCAGTTGAGCTCTTTCAAATCCTAAAAGATGATGCTGTGAAAGTGCTGCACTCAATATGCCAGCAAATTTGGAAAACTCAGCAGTGGCCACAGGACTGGAAAAGGTCAGTTTTCATTCCAATCCCAAAGAAAGGCAATGCCAAAGAATGTTCAAACTACTGCACAATTGCACTCATCTCACACTCATTCCAGAAAAACATCTATTTCTGCTTTATTGACTATGCCAAAGCCTTTGACTGTGTGGATCACAATAAACTGTGGAAAGTTCTTTTTTTTTTTCTTTTTCATTTATATTTATTAGTTGGAGGCTAATTACTTTACAATATTGTAGTGGTTTTTGTCATACATTGACATAAATCAGCCATGGATTTGCATGTATTCCCCATCCCGATCCCCCTCCCGCCTCCCTCCCCATCCGATCCCTCTGGGTCTTCCCAGTGCACCAGCCCTGAGCACTTGTCTCATGCATCCAACCTGGGCTGGTGATCTGTTTCACCCTTGATAGTATACTTGTTTCAGTGCTATTCTCTCAGAACATCCCACCCTCACCTTCTCCCACAGAGTCCAAAAGTCTGTTCTGTACATCTGTGTCTCTTTTTCTGTTTTGCATATAGGGTTATTGTTACCATCTTTCTAAATTCCATATATATACATTAGTATACTGTATTGGTCTTTATCTTTCTGGCTTACTTCACTCTGTATGATGGGCTCCAGTTTCATCCATCTCATTAGAACTGATTCAAATGAATTCTTTTTAATGGCTGAGTAATAGTCCATGGTGTATATGTACCACAGCTTCCTTATCCATTCGTCTGCTGATGGGCATCTAGGTTGCTTCCATGTCCTGGCTATTATAAACAGTGCTGCGATGAACACTGGGGTGCACGTGTCTCTTTCAGATCTGGTTTCCTCAGTGTGTATGCCCAGAAGTGGGATTGCTGGGTCATATGGCAGTTCTATTTCCAGTTTTTTAAGAAATCTCCACACTGTTCTCCATAGTGGCTGTACTAGTTTGCATTCCCACCAACAGTGTAAGAGGGTTCCCTTTTCTCCACACCCTCTCCAGCATTTATTGCTTGTAGACTTTTGGATAGCAGCC
This sequence comes from Odocoileus virginianus, assembly GCF_023699985.2. Classification (NCBI taxonomy): domain Eukaryota; kingdom Metazoa; phylum Chordata; class Mammalia; order Artiodactyla; family Cervidae; genus Odocoileus; species Odocoileus virginianus. The sequence goes on along the minus strand of NW_027224343.1, from coordinate 1,243,294 downwards.
ATCCTGACTGGCATGTAATGGTACCTCATTGTGGTTTTGATTTACATTTCTCTGATAATGAGTGATGTTGAGCATCTTTTCAAGTGTTTGTTAGCCATCTGTATGTCTTCTTTGGAGAAATGTCCGTTTAGTTCTTTGGCCCATTTTTTGATTGGGTCATTTATTTTTCTGGAATTGAGCTGGAGGAGTTGCTTGTATATTTTTGAGATTAATCCTTTGTCTGTTGCTTCATTTGCTATTATTTTCTCCCAATCTGAGGGCTGTCTTTTCACCTTGCTTATAGTTTCCTTTGATGTGCAAAAGCTTTTAAGTTTCATTAGGTCCCATTTGTTTATTTTTGCTTTTATTTCCAATATTCTCGGAGGTGGGTCATAGAGGATCCTGCTGTGATTTATGTCGGAGAGTGTTTTGCCTATGTTCTCCTCTAGGAGTTTTATTAAGCTGTGGAAAATTCTTAAAGAGATGGGAATACCAGACCATCTTACCTGTCTCTTGAGGAACCTGTATGCAGGTCAGGAAGCAACAGTTAGAACTGGACATGGAACAACAGGGTGGTTCCAAATAGGAAAAGGAGTACGTCAAAGCTGTATATTGTCACCCTGCTTGTTTAACTTATATGCAGAGTACATCATGAAAAACACTGGGCTGGGAGAAGCGCAAGCTGGAATCAAGATTGCCGGGAGAAATATCAATAACCTCAGATATGCAGACGACACCACCCTTATGGCAGAAAGTGAAAAGGAACTAAAAAGTCTCTTGATGAAAGTGAAGGAGGAGAGTGAAAAAGTTGGCTTAAAGCTCAACATTCAGAAAACTAAGATCATGGCATCTGGTCCCATCACTTCATGGGAAATAGATGGGGAAACAGTGGAAACAGTGTCAGACTTTATTTTGGGGGGCTCCAAAATCACTGCAGATGGTGACTTCAGCCATGAAATTAAAAGACGCTTACTCCTTGGAAGGAAAGTTATGACCAACCTAGACAGCATATTTAAAAGCAGAGACATTACTTTGCCAACAAATGTCCATCTAGTCAAGGCTGTGGTTTTTCCAGTAATCATGCATGGATGTGAGAGTTGGACTGTGAAGAAAGCTGAGCACCGAAGAATTGATGCTTTTGAACTGTGGTGTTGGAGAAGACTCTTGAGAGTTCCTTGGACTGCAAGGAGATCCAACCGGTCCATCCTAGAAGAGATCAGTCCTGGATGTTCATTGGAAGGACTGATGTTGAAGCTGAAACTCCAGTACTTTGGCCACCTCATGCAAAGAGTTGACTCATTGGAAAAGACCCTAATGCTGGGAAGGATTGGGGGCAGGAGGAGAAGGGGACAACAGAGGATGAGATGTCTGGACAGCATCACTGAGTCAACGGGACATGGGTTTGGGTAGACTCCGGGAGCTGGTGATGGACAGGGAGGCCTGGTGTGCTGCAATTCATGGGGTGCAAAGAGTCGGACATGACTGAGCGACTGAACTGAACTGAACTGCATATATGCAAATTATGTAACCTTATGAACTTAAATCCTAATATTTAATTTTAAATTAAATGATCTGCTTATGTATCTGTAAAAGTAACTTTTGTGTGTAATAAAATAGCAACATTGACCAAATCATATTTATATTAAAAAAGCATTCTTTCTTTTAATTGCTTGCTTGGCCTAGAAAAGAGTGCCAATACTCCCACAATTCATCCAAGAACAATCACAAGGTATAATTATTTTGTATTTCTTTATTCTGATAAATAAAGAAAAAAACAAACTACACAGCATATGAAATAATACGCTATAAACAACTGGCAAAAGTTAAAAGACACTAATATTTGAAAAACTATGTACACATCAAATCTCTATCAAGGAAAGGCTGAAAGGTGTCAACTCAAAATTATTGATGAAATATTTTGCTGGTTCCCAATCCTAAATCCACAATTTTTAGCATCTAGATTAGATACTAATTTCAAACCAGATATATTAAAAGTCAATTCTGATGTCTTCTTAGCTCAGCAAGGAAAAGTTATCCTTGATACTTATTTCCAGCAGCTGTATCTACTTCCTAGATATTTGCAATGAAACTAGAATATCTGTGATAAAAACTACAGTCTCAAAAAATATCCCTAGGGCTGCTTCTACATTACTACCCTAACATTACAGGTAGAGCATTCCACCGTTCCCAGATAGTATACCCAGATCTTTGTGCAAGTGGCTATGGTGAAGACTGGTAGAAATCAGTGTGGATAGAAAGACAATGAAATTAGAAAGAGGTGGGCCTGATGGTGGTAGAAATGCTAAGAGCAAGATCAGGGCAATAAACCAGGTCAAATCAAGTCACCCAAATCTTCTGCTGATCAATGTTAGAAGGAAGTAAACCTAGAAGAGTCATCACATGCTTCCAATTAAACTTAAATCTACTTCCTTGTGGTGGTTCCTTGATGTTGTTGCTTCTGTTCTAATAAAAACCAGTTGTAGTTTCAAGGGCAAGAGACTTTGCCACTGAACAAGATGATGTCATCCTTCCTGATTATAAATAGGAATGGGTGATCAGCTCGGAACACACTCGACTCAGGCAGCTGCTTTTCTACGATGTTGCTTCCTGTGACAGCGGTGGCCTCTGTGCCCTCCTCAGTCACCTCTATGTAAGACTTGTGCATCAGTTTTGATACATACAGACGGCCTCCTGCAGCTATACCAGAGAGATCAGCTCTGGATTCATCAAAGATATCTCTCAGCCCTAGGGCTTCTAGGTAGTGCTTGATTTCATAATTCTTCTCTATCTTGAACTGAGGTAGAAACACTTCGACATACTGAGATTTCATTTTTCTTGGATTGGTCCAGTCCATTAGATTCTGAAAAGTCAGTTTGTTTTCAATCTGTAGAAATAGTTACAAGGCAACTTAGAACCATATGGTTAAGAAACAAATGAAACAATAGCTACAGAGGTATATGGTTTTCCCTAACAATTATCTCCTGGATATTTGCTTGTAAGTATGTGAAAGGGTGCCAGGGGAGTCTGGAAATGGGAAATGATTAAAACAAATGGCTCAAGTACTCTTGAATGAATCATATGTTTAATTTGCTCTGCTATGACAAGGTGTGGTTTATTTGTATTGATATTTCAAGGCATTTCTGTTCTCTGCCCACATATTAACATATATAGACCAAGTGGAACAGTGAGCAAGTGAAGGAATTTGGGAATCAGAGATCATGAGAGGGAGAAAGGAACTCAGCAGTCATTTGAATCAGTGTTTCCTGACCATTTCTGCCTCATGAAAGACATGGAAAATAACATTTGCGCAACATGCAGGAGGAAACCAGTGGGACCCTGGGTAGCCAACAGCAAGGAGCTCAGAGCTGTAGCCTCCGGAATTGTGCGATCAGCATCCCCCAGCGCAGGCGCCCACACTGGAAGATCCGGATACAAACTGACTCTCCTACTCCACACGTGTGACAACCGCAGCTCAAGACAATGCGGGGAGATGTGCCCAAGATGCACAGCTGGGACCGTGAGTGGCATAGTGCACGCGTGTGTGCGTGCCCAGTCATGCTGACTTTGCAGACACTTGGACTATAGCCCGCCAGGCTCCTCTGTCTATGAAATTCTCCAGGCAAGAACACTAGAGTGGGTGGCCATTTCCTTCTCCAGGGGATCTTCTGGACCCAGAGACCGAACCCATGTCTCCTTCTTGACAGGTGCATTCCTTACCACTGAGCCATCTGGGAAGCCCCTAGTGACAGAGTGAGGGGCCACATATATCTGTCCAAAACCACTGCCCCAAAGTGACTCACAAATTGAACTCACCAACTCCTTAACACTGAGAATTGATCATAGATTATTCCAGATTTATAACAGGAAAAGTTTTCATAGGAACATAGTTTACAAATCTTGGATTAATAAATGAACAAATGGGTAAGTGACTAATTCTAACAACCTGAAATCTTGAAGTTGATGAATAAGAACACAATCAAGGGTCTTAGATGTCTCCTTATTCCCCAGCAGTGAGAGCAACAGTGGTAACTTACTTGGGATAGGTCATTATCCGGCAGCATTATGTACATGCTTATACCACCATGATATCTGAGCTCAAGAACCTGCATGGATGGATCTTTGATGACAGACAAATTGAACTTCCGTTCTTGATGCATCATGGCCACTGCTTTCCCAGGACACTGAAAGTCAAGTCATTAAAACAACATTAAAGCCCGCCTTATTCCGTTTATTGACCAAGTGCAATGAGAACAGTGCTGCAGGTTTTTCTTTCCAGTGGATTGTCCTCAACTTGCTGCCAGTGGCGGTCCTGTTGGTCCACATCTTGAGTAAAACCACAGATTTTGAGAGTAACTACCCGAGCTTAAAACTCACCAACTGTGTGACCTTGGGAAAGTTACTTCACCTCTCTGTGTCTCTACACCTCATCTCTGTAATGGAGCTAAACATAGTCTCTATTGCATAGGATTGTTGTAAAGATTATGTGCCTTACTACAGCTAGCACTTGGAACATTGCCTTGCATTTAGTGTTTTATCTGAAAATGTCTATATCTTGTCATGAATAATGATTAAATAGCATTATAATTTCAAGTGATTGCTATAGATTTTTCTCTATAGAAGTAAAATACAGGCAAGTGTTATAAAAATTACAATTTAATAATGGGGTGTTGTAAAGCTTTTTTTTTTTAATTCCTGCGAAATATTTGACAAATTAACTTGAGGGAAACACTGTAGCTCTTATCTTTAGGCTACCACTTCTAGATTTAGAAACATAATAGAGATATAATAAACTGTCTTTCCTAAAAGATATTGTGATTCTGCAAGTTTTTCAGTATTTGTATAAAATCTCCCTTTACGAAAAAAGATCCTACAGAGGAGGATGGATAAATTTTATGCTTGAATCATGGGTTCTTCTTCCTCCAGAAAGGTTGTCCTTTTTGACCAAGAACACAAACCCCAGAAAGAGCACGCATGAGGCAGTAAAGGGAAGAAGGCGCCTTCCTAGTGAGACAGGCAGGTGCCTTCCCCCTGACTCTGGAACCACGGGGGCTGAGCCACAAAGTCTCATTTCCAAGCTAGGGCAGGGGCGATTCCCACAGCTGCGCTATGCTGGAGAAAGGTGGAAACCAGACTTCTTAACGAAGGGATGACTTCACCAATTTTGGATGGAACCAAAGCTGTCAAGTGATATAGATTCTACAGCATATTATATTATGAATTATATATTAGAACTCTATTATAAGGGATATAGTCAGGAAGATTATTTTAAACAATGTTATTATACTTTATGTTAATACTTACAGATATTTTATTTGCACATACTCATATTTATTTAAATAAGCCATTATTTAGGAGCAAAATACAAACAAACAAAACCCCACAGATGATGTAGGAAAGAGTCATGCTTCATTTTCATTTATGGAAATGAGTTAACAAATGCAGTCTACCAGAGGAGTTGAAGGAAAGAGTAGGAAATAAAAGCTCATTTCCAAATACCATTAACACTGTCAGCCTCCGTCATTAAAATTCTGTGTGTGTGCACTTGGTCATGTTCAACTCTTTGCAACCCCATGGACTGTAGTCCGCCAGGCTCCTCTGTCCATGGTAATTTTCCAGGCAAGAATACTGGAGTGGGTTGCCATGCTCTCCTCCAGGGGATCTTCCCTACCCAGGGATCAAACCTGAGTCTCCTGCATCTCCTGCATTGGCAGGTGGATTCTTTACCACTAGCGCCACCTGGGAAGCCCCATTACAATTCTGGGACTGTCTAATACGCTTCACCTTGTAATTACACAGCTAACATCTTTATCAGACAGAGTTATGGTTTACTAGTATTTATTAGGTTTCAGTTTTTTCACTTAGGATTTTCAAAATACTTCTATGCTCCTCTCTAAGTTCTCATAGAGGCACCTACATTATAGACTTGCTCCTGAGTTGGGCTCTTCTTGGGACCCTGCAGTTAAGGGCACACAGCAGGGCTGGCTGCCCTCCATGCAGGTGCTAAAGGCCACCAAACTCCAAGTCCTCCTGGCGTCTGATCTACTCTGCTCAACTGCCCATCTCCTCACTCCTCAGTCATTTTTTATTTCCATGAGCTCTCCGCACTCCTGTGTCTAAAACTTCTGATATAGAAAGGTGCAGAAAGAACGTTTCAATAGCATTTTCCACTTAAAAATAAAACTATGTTTAAACATTAAATCTGAATTTCTATGCTTCAACATGAAAGACTGAGGATTGAAAGGAATTTGTTGTTGTTCAGTCACAAAGTCATGTCTAACTCTTTGTACACCATGGAATGCAACACTCCAGGCTTCCCTGTCCTTCTTAATCTCCAGAGTTTGCTCAGATTTTTGTCCATTGAGTTGGTGATGATATCTAACCATCTCATCCTCTGTAATCCTCTTCTCCTGCCCTCAATCTTTCCCAGCATCAGGGTCTTTTCCAATGAGTCAGCTCTTCGAATCAGATGACCAAAGCATTGAAAGGAATGTTCTAGGTGAACTAATGGAATAACTTGGTTTTACTTGTGAGAAAGACTATGGGTTTAAGGTTCATGTGCTAAGACAAGGTAACTCCTATGACGCAAGGTAAGGACCTTAACATGGCATGTCTGACTACTAAGTCTTTGACGTTTCTACTTTACTAAGATTATTGTGTGAAAGTGAAAGTATTAGTCTCTCAGTCATGTCCAACTTTTTGTGACTCCCTGGACTGTAGCCCACCAGGCTCCTCTGTCCATGGGATTCTCCAGGCAAGAATACTGGAGTGGGTTACTGTGCCCTTCTCCAGGGGGTCTTCCCGACCCAGGGATTGAACCTAGGTCTCCTGCATTGCAGGTGGTTTCTTTACTCTGAGTCACTAGGAAAGCCCTGTGAAGGCATATTATTGGCAAAAACCTTCATAAATTAAACAGAATTCCATACCTTGGGGGATCTGAAATGGCAATTTTGGGTCTGGCTCTTGGTGAAAGCTGACTCCCACTTGCCTTTGAAGTACACAGCGTTCACCAGCACCATCACAGCAGATGAGCTTATGGTACCTTCATGAAAGACATCCCTGATTTTGCCTTTTGAAAAGTAAATTGAGAAAAAAACGCAAATTTTAAAAAGCTAAAGACAAGATGAATATTTTTCTTATCATATAATTTAAATGATCATAATATTAGTAATAATCTGTGATCAATTACTTTGTCCAGCACTTTCCATGTGCAATGCTTTATGTCCAATATTTGGTTTAATTCTCACAAAATCCCTGTAGGGAAGGCACTATTATTATTTCTGTTGCTTTTTGAGAAATCTAGGTCATAGAAAAGTAATTTGTACAAAGTCACATAAAACAGGATTCTGGCCCAAGAAGACAATTCTCAGAGACCTTCCCTACTCATAGACACCAAACTGCCTTCATTTATTCCATTGATGAGGCCATAGCATTCCAAGTGTAGTTTAATGCCATTTCATTGAATGGGTTAATTCCTACATTCCATGTTCATGACATTTTTGCTAAATGCCTTGCACCGTTCTGGATACTGAACAGGATCCTATGGGGCCTTCCCTGGGCAGGCCTTCCCCCGTACCCTCTCCTTTAGCTCCTCTCTGAAGTGCCTAGATAATAGTATTTGATACACATTTGCTGGTGGCACTAGTGGCAAAGAATTTGCCTGCCAATGTAAGAGAAGCAGGAGACTCAGGAATATAATGGGTTTCCCCAGTGACTCAGATGGTGAAGAATCTGCCAGCAATGCAGGAGATCTGGGTTCGGTCTCTGGGTCGGGAAGATCCACTGGAGGAGGAAATGGCAACCCACTCCAGTATTCTTGCCTGGAGAATTCCATGGATAGAGGAGCCTGGTGGGCTACAGTCCATGGGGGTCACAAAGAGTCAGACACAACTGAAGGGACTTAGCATGCCCACATTTCCTGAGTTGTCTTGCAGATGTAAAAAACCTCCCCCGTACCAAATGGAGGATGTTAACTGCCTAACACCAGAGCCCATAGCCTCAAGCCTCTTGGAGCCTAAGGACTGAGAACATGAACCTCTGTGACACCATCCTGGTGCCTCAGCATTAGCCGGAGAATTCTTCACGAGCTGATCACAAACTCTGCAACTCCCCACCTCTCCTGGCTTTTAAAAATGCTTTGCTGAAACTCTTCCAGGAGCTCAGGGCTTTTTGGGTCCACCACAGGGACCACTTGGTCCTGCAGTAAACCTTTCTCTGCTTCCAAACTGACAGTTCAGTTTGTTTGGCTTCACTGTGTGTTGGCCTCATGAATGTGCATTAACAAGTCCAGTGCAGTGGGGGCACCACCTTAATGCAGTTGCAGCATCCTGGGGTCACAGCCCTGTGCTCAGTGTGGGGTGGAAACACAGTGTCTATGACCAGGCCACCTGCTTGAGCTAAGGGCAAGGTGAACGCCAGGGAGAATTTCCAAAAAGTTGGGACTCTTTATTCAAAACTTGGAAGCTTCGAAGAGCTAACTATATTTGGGAAAATCCTAACTTATTCTGATTCAATAGGAAGAGTAAGATTGGAAAGGTTGGTGGCAGGAGCCAGATAATTGAGCTTGGAAAGTCTGATAAGAATTTTTTATTATCTTGAAGGCGATGGAAAAGCATTGTTCAAGATTCACTGAAACACAAAAAAGGGCATGGTCATGATGGATCAGATTTGCCTTTCTAAAGGATGACTCTGGCAGTGTGTGTAGGATTGAAGAGGGAGTGGAAGGTGGTGGGAGGAGGAGGAATAAAACCTAATAAGACCAAGGTAGGTTTATTGGAATATTGACATCATTTTGAAGTGTTCCTCTAAATAATTATTGAGTCCATGCCCTCATCACAGTGAGAATAATTATACATAGATTTGCATGAGAAAGGAAGAAGGGAAAATAAATTACTGCTCCAAATAAAGAAAGGTAGTAGTAATCTGATATGCCAAAATACTTTAACACTAAATGGAAGGCAAGAGGAAAGGGGACGACAGAGGATGAGATGGTTGGATGGCATCACCAACTCAATGGACATGAATTTGAGCAAACTCTAGGAGATGGTGAAGGATAGGGAAGCCTGGCTGGCATGGGGTTGCAAAGAGTCAGACACGACTGAGCGACTGAACATTAGAAAAGTAATTGCATAGTTTTTTGATTTATGAAGAGTATATTTGAAATACATGGTAGCTAATGGTCAAATTAGCACTACTGAAGTAATGATGAATGAATGAGCAAAAGCAAAACTGAGCCACTGTATTCTTACTTTCTGGAATAATCATATGCTTTTGTATGTTTGTACTTAAGGGTGCAAGTTACATGTCTCATATTTTTTAAATGGAACCAAACTCAGAAAATATATATATTGTTCAGAGTATAAATTAGGGCAATTTCTTAGATAAAGAAATGACAAGCTTTGGAATCATTGACTAAGAAAACAATAAATAGATTTCTTTGTTTGGTACTAAACCAGACTATTAGCTGAATTTCATTTTTAGTTGGAAAGAGACTTGTCAATAAAGAAATATGCTTTTTTATAGAAGGAACCACCATTGCCAGATATATAATTTTGATAAATGAAGAGAGTTTAAAATTAAATTTATTTTTTCAACAGAGTGTCATAAAAATCTATGTGTGTGTATGCTCAGCTGTGTCCAATTCTTTGAGACCCATGGACTATACCCCACCAGGCTCTGCTGTTCATGGGATTTTCCTGGCAAGAATACTGGAGTGAGTTGCCATTTCCTCCTCCAGGGGATCTTCCCAACCCAGGGATCAAACCTGTGTCTCCTGCATTGGCAGGTGAATTCTTTACCATAGTGCCACCTGGGAATTCCCTGGACAAAACCTAGAGCAATTTTAAATAACAGCAATCATTACTTCTGATAAGCAGGCACAGTTTCTCATATATACAAAAGACTCCCAACTTTAACACTGGGAGTTCTCAATAGTCACATATAACTGACAATCTTGCAGAAAACCAGGGCTTTGCACTCACCATGGGTCTCGTTTTCAATCCACTTGTTAATTTTATATCTGGTGTCTTCCACATCATTTGTAAAGTCAACTCTTTCCACTTTGGCATTATATAATTTCTTAGCACACTCAATATAGTCCTACAAATATAAATGATATACAGCTCTATAAGTAATCAACATAGTTCTTGTACTTACAAATCACCACCAACTAAGCACCACAAGAAATATACATTTGAAACTGTCCCCTCATTTCCACTACCTTAATCGGGGGCTACATCCTGCCTCAAAGGTGAAGGACTATGGCTGGGAGGGAGGACCAGAGAACTTGAAGTTGAATTTGCATAGAAGCACACTTGAAATGCGTTGAGACCAACACAGGTTATGGCTGAGACGCACCCCCTCAGCTTCACCGCTGCTTTCTCACCGTAAATATTTCAGGAGCCTCCTACCTCTTGCCCCTTGTTTGTGTCATCCTCGTCCTACTGAAAAACTGTTCAAGAAACCCAGCAGATATCACCTCAATCAAGTGATCAAAGATAACACTGTCAGCAATAGGATTAATCAAAATCCTGCCAGAGGAGCAATAAGGATAATATGATGAAAATAAAACAACACCTGTGATGTTTTCTATCAAATCAGATGGAGGAGTGATCTAAAGAAATGGTGATAACCATTTTGCAACATATGTGTGTTAGTTGCTCAGTCGTGTCCAACTCTTTGCAACCCCATGGACTGTAGCCCACCAGGCTCCTCTGTCCATGGGATTCTCCAGGCAAGAATACTGGAGTGGGTTGTCATTCCCTTCTCCAGGGGATCTTCCCGACCCAGGGATTGAACACCATACCAACAAACCACAATGCATGATTCTGAAGTAAACTATTTTGCTATGGGATGATGTAGTGATGATTGCTTAGACTCAAAAGGATCTAAAGATTAGCTGGTAATGATATAACAGTGTGAATTTCCTGATTATGATGGTTGCGCTGTGCTTACTTATGTAGGAGAATCTCATTGTTTGTAGGATTACACCAAAGACTTCAAATATGACTAGGGATCTCCAATGGTTCAGGAAAAAAAATTTTTCTTCTCTATAATACTTGCAACTTTTCTATAAGTTTCAGATTATTTCAATATAGCCTTTCTTTTGAAAAGTAGAAGGAAGACCTAATAAGTCTTCTTCACTAAGGGACTGTGAAGCTTAGGGAAAAGGAGAAGACAAACTTGACCCAAATACTTGGTGGATAATTCACTGAGAGAGAACACAGAAGAAAGAGAAGTCAGAGGACAGAAGGGATGGCACATGAGAGTCTGGAGGTGCCCGTCTGGGGACTGGCAGGAGGCAGGCACAGCCACAGAGTGTGCAGAGGCAGGGAGAACAAGGCTAAAGAACTACACTCTGTTTGAACACGCAATCTCTCCTTGGGTGAGAAAGTCAACGGAAAACGGACGATGGCTGAGGACAGAAAGTTTAAAGGACACTAGTACTTTAGGGCTGCCTGGAGGAACAAATACAAACAAAAGAGACTGAGATGAAATAAAGAGACTGAGTAGAAAACCAGGAGAAATCAATACCATAAAAACAATGAGAGGGGAGAGTTTCAGAGAACATCATTCATGTTGAATACTATGAAGAGGCAAATAAGATAAAAACTGCAAAGTGTTCATAGCTTGGGTGTCCACATGGAAGGCAGCAGTCAACTTCATAAAAAGGATTTCAGGGGCGCATTTAACATAGAAGCCAGATTGCAATGGATTGAGGAGTAAAAGGGGGGGTGGAGAATGGACTCCGAGAGTACATATTATTCTTTCATTAAGCTGGATTTTTCAAGTTTACATTTTCAGAGTGAGAAACAATAAGATGGGAAGGAGAATCATTAAGCAGCTTCTAAAGAAAAACTTTAGAAAAAAGGTTCCTTGTACATACATTTATATGCTATGAGAAAGAAGCCGGTAGTGTAGTGAAAGCCTAATAAAGAACATTGATGAAATGATAACACCAAGGAAGGGGGTAGGAGGCAAGAAAGCAGTGGAGGAATTGACCGTTTAGGAAAACTGTTCCCTCTGAAATTGATGGAAAGAGGGGGAAAGATCAGCAAATGGGTTGGGATATGAATCCCGCCTCTATTCTCTTTGTCAAGTAGAACACAAGAACTTCAATTGAAACTGATGGTGGTAGTAAGGGGTTGTTGGGAAACTGAGAGAAGTAGGAGAGTTTTCAGAAACTGCTGTCAGGAATGAAACACCAAAGCTGGCCGTTGGACACCGCAGAGAACATCTGACTGGGATGGCGGGGAGACGGCCACGTCGCGTGGTGGTGGTAACTGCACACGCCCAGGCTTCCCACACGCATTCTTCTGCAGCCCAGGCAGAACTGTGAGTGAAGTCACAGCACCGACCCTGGTTCAGGGCTTCGCTGGGAGGAGAGAACGGGGAGGGAATGGCAAGAGCAGTTCAGTAGTTCAGCTTTACTGCTGCAGGGGTGAGGCTAGGCGGGGAGGGCTGATCCGCCGAGAGAAAGTCGGGAGATCAGGAGAGCGAATGACTCTGTGCGGCTGCAGAACGGGCAGTGTGGGATGAAAGAATGAGAGGCGCGCGGCCGTGCGGCTGCGCTGGGAAACCGGAGTTGTAGACTTCAGGTCGCTGATGAGTTTCAGGGTGTGGCTCAGGTATCTATAATGGTGTAGAGAGAAGGTCAGGAAACTGTGGAAGCTGAATCATCCACAGGGACACTAAGTTTATTCAAAACAGTGGCAGAATCAGGTATGGAATAACATGTACAGTGGTCCTATCCAAGGCACATTTAGCAAGGATTGGGGGAGGAGGTAGAACATGGGATCAGAGAGAGTGGTTGGGTCTTCTATAATACCATACTTTTCTGGGAAGACCCAGAGGGATCGGGTGGAGAGGGAAATGGGAGGGGGGACCGGGATGGGGAATACATGTAAATCCATGGCTAATTCATTTCAATGTATGACAAAAACCACTACAATACTGTAAAGTAATTAGCCTCCAACTAATAAAAATAAATGAAAAAAAAATACCATACTTTTCACAGAGACTATTTACACAATATTATCTTTATCAATTCTAGTAGAATATGTATCCTCTTATTTGAACCCATACTCAAATGTGAGTTAAAAAGTGTTATAAGAAGAAATGTAAGAAGCTTGGAGATTATCTGTCTTTGTACTGATCTATCTGATTGAAATTTGCTGATAGGTATATTTAAATCAAAAGTAGTTTGTAGAATAACTTATTATACTTATAAATGTTTAGGAGGAAAAAAACCGGCTGTCTTGTCTTCACTGTTCTTGATTAGATCTCACCTTTCCTGTGCTTTTGAGCACATTGCAAAGAGAGTCAGAAAAAGGAACATGGAAACGAGCCACCATAAACAGCACCATGACAGACACGTCAGCATCCAGGCTATGGCTGAGGATTCCTCAGGAACGCAGCAGCGTCCGTGTGCATTGAGACTCAAACTGTGGGCCGAGGCTCATGGTGGCTCCCGTGAAACTTGTGTGGGATGCCTTTGGGAGGATGAGAAGCAGAGTGACCTAATGCTTCATAATTGACAAGTTGCCAAACAATTCGGGAGTGGTGCTAGAAAAGGCAAAGAATCTGAGTGGGTGACAGACAGACGAAGCGTCCATGACTGGGTGGAACACAGAGAGCTGGAAAAGATGCAAGCGGAGACCAGCCCAGATGTGTCACCGGGTGGAGTTTTATAGTTGTGTGAGACATGGAGAATTAAAAGGGAGAACAGACTTCCCCCAGAGAATCGTGGCCACTGTGTCTGCTTGAACTGTGCTACCAGCTTCTGGTTGTCATAGCAACGATGGGTCAGGCACACCAGGATGCAAGAGTGTGTTCTGGGACTTGCTCGTCTTTGAATGAGGAGAATTACATGATGAGTGAATTGGTAATTCAAACACCATGTAGTAGAACCAGAAATCAGGCTGCTGACCTCAAGTTATTCATCTCCTGTGTTGAGTCTTAGCTGCAATTCTACCATTGGCCAGTCTTATACGACTACGTCTCTTACCAAGAACTCTTTTATAAGTGTGTGCCACGTGCTCAGTCATGCCCAACTCTTTGCAACACCATGTCTGTACACACCAGACTCCTCTGTCCATGGGATTAGGTAAGAAAATTGCAGTGGGTAGCCATTCCCTTCTCCAGGGATCTTCCTGACCCATAGACTGAACCCATGTCTCCTGTGTCTGCTGCATTGCAAGTGGATCCCTTCCAAGCTGAGCCGTTGGGGAAGCCCCCTTTCATGAGTGATCTTGTTGAAAAGATAAGTAACTGGGAGGAGAGATGGAAGGGCATGGCTGAGAAAAAAAGGGCGGTGAGCTCAGCACTGGGGATGAAGAACTGTCCTAGAAGACGGAAAACTCAAAGGAAAGGTGGATAGACTTTTTCTCTACTGCCCATAGACAACCGTAAATGCGTTGTCTGCTCCTCCCAGCCCAATTCTAACTCCAGTGGACATGGCTGCCAGTGGCAAGCTCTCTCTGTCTTGGAGCATGTCAGTCTAGTGACCCTGAATATGTGATCATTCAGGTGAAGAAAAGTCGTACTTTGGAAATAAAGTGATAATATTCAGAAGCATCTGGGAACCTAATTAATAGTGACAGGAAAAATAAATATCACCTTGGTATGGCCCCATGGAAAGGTACAAGCCTTTATTCAGATGATGAATTGAACAAGACTCAGGTTCATAACAGAAATAACCATCTAACATCCTGCACTTACCTTTCGAATATCAAATACTTTTTCTGCAAAAAGTCCATTGGCAATGCTGAGTTCATAATCCTTGTGGGATGTGTTTATATCAGACAGAACTCTTTTCAGTTGAGATTGGAGTCCTGGCTGCTGTTAAAAAGATGTATAAAAATTATTCTTCGGCTGGAAAGATATGTCTACTCTTTTTACACATGAAATAAAACATGTATAATATTATCATAAAAGAATTTAAAAGCAATGATGCTTATTAAAGCAGGAAACAGTGTCACATACATCTAAAATTTTTCACCCTTTCTCAAAATAGTGTCTGTGATCAAAGTTAATTAAAGGAGTTAGTGAAATAAATAAATAACCTTAAAATAAAACTATTAACAGAAGATAATGAATTTGTCTAATGCATGTACTAAATAATTCATTTTACCAATGTAATTTGACTGTGAATATCAAAGGATAAAATGCAAACATTTAGTTTCACACTATCTTGCCAAATTTTAGCTAACATGTAAGTAAAATATTGGCTTACTTGATAATTTACAAATAAATTATCAAAAAATGTATCTGGAATACCCACAATACAGAAATCTGAATGACACATGATCCTTTGTTTTAAAGGGGAGAGAACATAGAAATATATTAGTGAGATGGGGATTTTTCTAAATTGATTCTTACAGTCTTTCTCTAGAAGAACATATTGTCTTTACCTGAGTATCAGCAGAGTTCCCATGTCTTGAGAAGGTATTAAAGTGAAGCACCTGTAAAGAGGCAGCAAGGAAAGCAGTCAGCAAGCAGTAGCAAACAAGAAGAGAACTAATAAAAAAAGTGGAGATTTCACTGTTGGTGGTTGTATTTGTGTATTTGTTTGTTAGCACATAGGGCGGCAATGAACTGTGCAACTGTCCTATTGATGTGTTTAGAACAAGACTATTCATTGGGGAAAGCATCACAAACTGGGAGAATTCATAAATAAATGGCTACAAAGTGAAATATGTTTAATAGTTTTGGTTTGCTCATTCTTGGGGATCAATTTAATAATTACTCACTGATTAAACCTGAACCAGAATCAGAAATAGTCTCATAAAGAAATGAAAACTTCGTTTAATGAAACAGGAGGCAAGACTGGGGCTAACTACATACGCACCAAGACATAAAAGCAAGCGATTTCCCTGGTGGTCCAGTGGCCAAGACTCTGTACCTCCAATGCCAGGAGTCCCAGGTTTGAGTCCCGATCAAGGAGCTAGATCCCAGGTGCCACAACTAAGGCCTGGTGCCACCAATTAATAAAAAACTTTTTTAAGACATAAAAGGGAAAACTAGTTACTGAGTATCTAGCAAATATTAAATAGGAAGAAAAATTGGGATTTGATAGATATAATTTTTGATCCTGCAATTATTTGAGAGGCTTCCCTGGTGGCTCAGTGGTAAAGAATCTTCCTGCCAACACAGGAGACATAAGAGACATGGGTTTGATCCCTGGGTTGGGAGATATCCCTGGAGAAGGAAATGGCAACCCACTCCAGTATTCTTGCTTGGGAAATCCCATGGACAGAAGAGCCTGGAAGGCTACAGTCCATGGGGTCACAAAGAGTTGGACATGACTGAGTGACTAAACAAACAAAAAAAATTACTTGAAATTGAGCAGTTTGGGGTTTTCCTTTTTCAGCACAGCTCTCAATAACCCCATTATTCTAATAATTGCTCCTATACCCATCTTGATTTCTTACTACACTTTATCTGTCTTTTTCCAGGCCCTCTGTCTCTGGGATCTGAAATGCAAAACAGCACCATTAATAGGAAGTAGTAAAATGTACCATGCGTATGAGAATCACTCGCAGCCGTCTGGAGCAGAGTGCATCCTGCCTCCTGGGCATGGATGGACAGTGACGGGAGTAGCGTTTATCTTATATTCCCCCAACCAGTCATCTGAAAAATCTAAACAACTGCCGGGCAATGGTGGGTTTGTTCTATTGTCTCAGTCTGTGACTCTTAGAATCTCATCGGTTGAATTTTCTGTAAAAAAATGTAGCTTTGCCTTAAGGGGCCTTCCAGGCTGTGTGTGTTTGAGGAGTGGGACTAGGGAAAAGGTTGGGAGGACTGTTCTGAGCAGGTCAAGAGACACACGTGGGGATTTAACTAAACCAACATTGCTATCAGGGCCTCTGCAAGGGATTTCTACTTCAAAGCCTCAGGCCCCTAATTCTAGCACCATCTTATTGGCTTGGGGAGAATGAAACAGCTCAGAAAGGGATATGAAAACTTATAAAGACTATTAGTATCATTGTTAGTCTTTAAATGCCACAAAGAATTGGAACCTAACCTTAATTTCTACCTCCTCTTAATCTAGGCTGATAGTATGAGATGGAATGAGAGACAAGGCAAAGTCTACAAGGCAAATCTGATATATACATTCATTCTACTGCAAATTAAAAAAGCACAAATGGGGCCTTTGCAGACATCAAGGACTATGCCTGGAAGCCTGGGTGTCATATTCCCCTAGTTCTAGGCAGTTGTGGAGCAGAAAGAGCATCAACACCCTTTCTCATCCTTCAGTGCCTTCATGGATATTGTGGTTACCTCTTCCCAGCTGATCAAGTTGACTAGAATATTCCAGGGTTCGTAATTTTGCCTCACAATTTTGTGGTCAGTTTCATTGTGACTATGATTCATCAACAGAACACTGAAATTACTGATTTAAGGGACTTCCCTGACTGTCCAGTGGTTAAGATGCCCCCTTCCAATGCAGGAGCTGCAGATTCCATCCCTGGTCTGGAAACTACAATCCCACATGCCTCATGTGTGGCCAAAACACATAAAATAGAAGCAATATTGTAACACATTCAATAAAGGCTTTACAAAAGGTCCACATCAAGCAAAAAAAAAATCTCAAAAAAAAAAAAAGAAATTGCTAATTTGTCGCTAAGAAAGGAAGGTTCAACAAGGACCCTCCTTCCCATGGAGTTTATTTTGTAATCACAAGGAGAAGAAACAAAAGCATGAGTTTTATTACTTGGATTATGTTATTATAGGGCTTCCCTGGTGGCTCAGATGGTAAAGAATCTGCCTACAATGCAGGAGACCTGGGTTCGATCCCTGGGTTGGGAAGATCCCCTGGAGGAGGAAAAGGCAACCCACTCCAGTGTTCTTGCCTGGAAAATCCTGATGTACAGAGGTGCCTGGTGGGCTACAGTCCATGGGGTCGCCAAGAGTAGTTTTTTTTAATTCTTACTGATTTGTAACATTCATGTTAAAAGTTTACCCCTCAGTACCCCCAGAACTGAAAAAGGAAAAGTTGCAAAGAAAAGTCTATATCGTCAGTCACCTCAGTATGAGATGGAGGGAAGCACTAACCAGCCTTTGTTCACTGAACTTGAACTTGGGCTGCCCAAAGTTCATATTTGGGCGGCATATTTCCTTTCTAAAATAAGGCCTGGAAGTTGGAGGGTCCATTTCTGTCATCTTTGAGAAAGATTTAACCAAGAGAAGGCTGGTAAAACTCTGGAAGACATATTGATTGTTATGTAACGTTATCTTTAGTAAAATATATACGGCTTTGTGGAAAAACATTTTCAATGGTGTCTGCTCCTCTGAGTTCTAAACCTTTTCCTCACTACCTTATAAAAACAGCCTAGTAATTAACTTAATTAACTGAAGCTTAGCAAGGAGAAAGGAATCTTCCCTTCTTTTGACCAAAATTTCTGTCAAACTAACTTTTTAAATTCCTGCAGCTGTTTTAAAAAAAAAAATTCCCCAAGATCACCACTAGATAGATCAGCTATTTGAGAATATGTGGGTGTACCAGAAACAGACTCACTTGCTTCTAAAACATTATGCATTTTAAATAATGAATGGAAATCTTTTTTATTAGTTGCTAGATTGATTTTTCCAAAGTCAATACCCGCATTTATCAAAACATTGGCTTCAAGATAATTGAAGCTTTATGATAATGTACTTTGAGCTACCTTTCAGTTTGCTAACTTAGGGCAGACAGCCCTTCCTCTTGGGGCTATTTGGTGGTGTCTAGGGACACTTTTTATTTTCATGATGGGGGAGAGGTGTGCTGATGATATCCAACAGGAAGGGGCAGGGGAGTGCTGCAAACCCTCCTACAAAGCACAGAACAGCCCCTCACAACAAAGAATTCTCTGACCCAGAAGGTCAGTAGAGCCAAGGTTGAAAAACTCTGCTTTAGAATAAGACCTTCCTGAGTTTACTAGCACAGAGATGGTGTGACAACCCCTGCGTAAAACCGGGGAAGTGATGCCAACTCCAGGGTTAGTGTAAGCATCAAGTAAGATGCGTGGGGAACTTATCCCAGAGCCTGACCCTGATGGTGTTCCCAGCTGGCTGTTATCATTGCGTTAGCACGAGGTGCTCAGCGCACCAGCTTAGAAACCGCTCCAGCTCTAGGACAGCAGCGTTCTTAGACTCTGGTTATTCCCTAGCATCAGTCACTGGTGGAGCAGTCCAGAGAGTGAAACAAGTCTTTCCAGCTTCCGTGACTGCACAAATAACCTTCAACACGTACTTAAGTATGAAAGGTTACAGCAGGGATCCATTCCCTCTTGCACTGGTTTATGAACTAAAATAACGGGAGGAATTGGTGGGCAGAAGGTTGGGTATCGAAGTTTCAACATGCAGCTCGGCCCTGGTATCTCACCTGCTGCTGACCCACTGAACTTCGATGGCAGCTTTCTGAGAGGAGGGAGAGAAAGCATGACCTTTCCGCCTCCCTGTGGTCTCGCTCAGGGTAGTGGACAGGAGTGAGTTAATGAGCTGTTTCTAAATGTGGTGGGGAAGGTGATACTGGCGACAGTGTGACAAGCATCCTAGTGGGCTGCCATCATCCAGACTGTACTATCATGTCGTTTATGGGCAGGTCACCAGGGCCTAAGCTAGGACTTCACTGGCATTACTTTCTGGCTCTTCCTTCTCATCCATATTACTCAGGTATGCGTGCATGCTCAGTCACTTGGTCCTGTCTGACTCTTTGCAACCCCATGGACTGTAGCCCACCAGGCTCCTCTGTCCATGGGATTTTCCAGGCAAGAACACTGGAGTGGGTTGCCATTCCCTTCTCCAGGGGATCTTCCCAACCCCAGGGATTAACCCAGGTCTCTTGGGGCTCCTGCATTGGCAGCAGCTTCTTTACCACTGAGCCACCATCACTCAGGCTGAGGCTCTCTACTTCCGTATGCACCTGGAATGTCCATCAGAGCTCAAGTGCTGGGCCCCATCCCCATAGTTTCTGATTCAGTAGGTCTGAGTTGGAGCCAAAGATTTTGAATTCCTACTGATGTCTCCAGGTGAAGCTGGCATGGGAAACACACTTCAAGACCCACACTAAGGCACAGGATCAAAGCTGCAGTTCTGGAAATGTTCCAGCTTAAAGAGCACGGGTTGCAAGCTGCGTTATTTCCTCCCCCTGGACGGGATCCACTGAGAGCTCTTCCTTTACGTGAGACCATGGCAGTGCAATACTCTCTTGGGAAGAAGAGCTCGCCATGATGATCGATCACAAAAGTCATGGTTGGTGATGCAAGCAAGACTGACCTTATCAATCTGAGAAGCGCAGTCACCCCTGGCACCCAAACGAACCAGGGCCAGGGCAGTGAAGAGGCTCAGAGAGGAAAAGAACACATTTTCACTGCCTTGATTGCTGTCCATCTCTCTGAACAGGTTGAAGCAAAAGTCTGCGTCTGCAGCAGCGAGGAAGGCCATGGTGAAACGGAGCACAGGCTGGAGAAGGAGAAAAGAAAGAGCTCCAAGTACGTTTTCTGTGGGTGTCACGGAGTTTCTTTTTTCAGTTAGAGTATAATCTAATCCTAACCCTTACAAAGTTGTGTTAGTTTCCACTGTCCAATAATGTGCATGCTAAGTCACTTCAGTCGTGTCCGACTCTTTGTGACCCCGTGGACTGTAGCCTGCCAGACTCTGTCCATGGGATTCTCCAGGCAAGAATACTGGAGTGGGTTGCCATGCCCTCCTCCAGGGGATCTTCCTGACCCAGGGATCAAACCTGCATCTCTTATGTCTCCTGCATTGGCAGGTGGGTTCTTTACCACTAGCGCCACCTGGGAAGCCCTGAATCTGTTGTAGGTATACATATATCCCGTCCCTCCTGAGTCTCCTTCCCACCCACACTGTTCCACCCCTCCAGGTTATCACCAGACACCAAGCTGAGCTCCCGTGCTGTCCAGGAGCCTCCCACTAGCTGTCTGTTTTACACACAGTTGTCTACATATGATTTTTATATTCTTTAATTTTTTAAATCTGAGGCTTCATTCTTCAACCTTGGATGTAACTATCAAATAACTCACAACAAAAAGAAAAATTTCTTTTGGCCAAGTATTCTTGCTATCAAAGCTCTAAGACTCTGTTCTGGCAACAAATATTATGGTATCTTTTTAAAAAGCATTGCTCTTCTTTAGCACGATGTTTCCATATTTCTGCCTGTGCCCTCATACCCACATCCAGGGCAGAGTCTCACTGTTCCTGGAGGTGGAATTTCCAGCTTCAGTGATCTTTGATAATTCTGTTTTGAGTCCCAAGCAAACACATTTATGGGGCCTACTATTTCTCACATCTCCAGATTTCTAAGCTGAAATAGAGCAGAAATGCTGTTGCTGCTGTTGCTATTTAGTCACCAAGTCATATACGACCCTCTGTGAACCCCTGGACTATAGCCTGCCAGGCTCCTCTGTCCGTGTGATTTCCCAGGCAAGAACACTGGAGTGGGCTGCCATTGCCTTCTCTGGGAGATGTTCCAGCCCAGGTTGGAACCCACGTCTCCTGCATGGGCGGGCGTGCTTTTTGCCGCTGAGCTGCCGTGGAAGCCCCAGAAGTGTTGTTACAGCAAAACAAATTTTACATTAGACAGTCTATTCAAGGGACTATATTTCAGGAGGAAAATTATGTGTTACATTCTCTCTCTTCAAATAATTTTCAAGACTTCATGTTGGTTGCCAAAAAATCATAGTATTGAAATGAAATTAGTCACTCTTAGGAAAGTAACTTCAAAAGCAAAGCCATAATAATTCTTTCTAAATATTTACAGAGGAAATTACATTTAATAAAGCATTGTAGGCACATTGACATATTTATACAAACCCTCTTGGGGGACCTAACTGAGTGGTCCACTGGGGGTCTGAAAGCTATTTGGTAGTTTCATAATCCAAAATACAAAAACACACTCTTCAGTGCATTTTTCCTCAATCAAGTCCCAACTGTTCTTGTTGTTTTATAAATGCAACTTTTACTATTTTATCCCCGGGTGGTAAAGAGACATTTCATGTTTTTAAAAATTATTCTCTAAATCACTTTCTAAAAAAGCAATAATCACAAAATTTTATTTTCTAATTTTTTAGTCATCCTCTCGACTTTTCACAAAACTGTTGTCATATTGAAGAGAAGAGAAGCTGCACAGGAATGTGTTCATTTAAACAATTAAGTACATATTTTTAAGGCTTAGGTAAAGTCTATGGCAGAGAAACCATACTAGATAAATAATCATTACAGAGAAACATCAGCCAAGAACTGCTTGGATCTAGTCATTCTCAAGCAATAGCTTTTAAAATGATAAACTGCTCTAGGTAATATACAGTTAAATATTCTCGTACAGACATGTTCACACTCTATGAAAATAAATGCCAAGAAGTATGTTCGACTGCACATCACCGATTTTGGTTTTTTTTTTCCTCTATGCAAGTGCTTTGTAGTTTCCAGAAATGAAAGTAAGTTTCATTCCTCTCATCTGATACAAAGACTGAATCACACTGGCACATAAGTACCAATATATATGACTGAATTACTTGTTTTTCAACCTAAATTTCTGTCAGATGACATAGAATTAATATTAGAAAATTAACATGCTACCAAAACTGATTTTCTTTCTCTTATAATTTCTTCTTCCAGCAACTTAAAAAAAAATTAAACACACAAAAAAATAATTAAATGTCAACAAACCATCAACAAATGCCCAATGATTTGGGTCCCAGTTAAATAACTAAACTGAAGAGGAAAATTAATTACATCAAGCTACAGAAGAAGGTATCAGCATGGTGCTCCCCAGTATGCCACTATGCAGATACAGCAACGAAGGAAAATTCTTTTTAAATCATACAGAAACTTAACTTTAAATTAATCTTTTATTTCACTAAAGCTGCAAAAGTACTTATAAAAATAATACACAGATATGGAATTAATTTATAATTTTCAAGTTAGTATGAATCAAATACTTATGAAGTTCTTTAAATCCTAAACAGCAAACTTAAGGATATCAAAGTCCAGGAAGACTGAAGCCTATTTACTTACTTATGGTACATTTCAACTTGAGAAATTTTTTTATTCCTTGCTTTCTTTTGTTAACATACTTTTTGTGTCAAAACAGAAAGAAAAGATATGTTCTCAGTAAAGCTTTTTAAAAGTCTAATTAAAAAGTAAGAAAAATAAATCTTAACGCATGAGAAAAACCAGGGACAAATACTTTCAGTAAAACATGAAATTATATTGAAAATATTTCATGGATCTAAGTGTATTATACAAAATTGATAAATTGTGTGTCTTATTGTTTGATCAAAATATTGTTTCTTCTTAAGATAATTCTTTCTGCACAAGAAAAAGTAATCTTGTTTCATGGTACATTACTGAGGGGAAAAAAAGCCTCCTGTTTTTACTGAACTAAATACACATAGAGGAAAAAATTGTAACTACAGTTGAACAGACTTAATTTTTACTCTTATCGTGTAAGTCAAATGTAATACATTCAAATCTTTCCATTTTTTTAAAAAACATAGTTTAAAATTTTGATAAATTCCTAATCAAATAAGTAGAGAGATACAATTAAAACAGAATTTAATTCTAATGTCAAGAATGTGTATACTCCAACATGTAATTCCTTAAATAAGAACATCAGAAATATAGAATTCTAGACTTGTCCATAATTCCCTGATCCTATTTCTCTTCTCCAAGATGGAACATGATGTGTCGGGTGGTCTTGGATGCCCTCTGAGTGGCAGGCGCCCCCGTCCTCAGTGCCCCAGGGTAAGCGGCTGCAAATGAGCCCCGAGACAGAGAAGCTGGGAGAAGGGCGGACCCAGGGCCACGCTGAGGACGGATCCTCGGTGCAGAGACGCACTCACTGCCCTCTCTCCCCAGCCCCACTGCTGTCTCTGTCTCTGTGTGTGTCTCTCCCTGTGTGTCTCTCTGTCTCTCTCTGTCTCTCTGTCTCTCTCTCTCTTCTCTCTGTCTCTCTGTCTCTCTGTCTCTCTCTCTCTGTCTCTCTCGTAAGCTGTCTGGCCAGACTTTAAGTTCTGAGCTTTGGAAATATTTACCTTACTCTCTTCATAGAGGAAGTTAGCTGCTGGTTGGATGAGTATGAGAGAGTTGCTTGCATTACTCTGAAATATAAAGCCTCTGACTCAGACACTCCCTACTTCCTTTTGTAATGACCATGATAATTTTAAATAATGTGATTAAAATAGAGTTATGTTCAGGCCCTTTATAATGCAAATTCAAAGAAGTGTGCAGAGTGTTAGCTACAGACTTGATTCAAAACAGTCAAAGCAGATATTTTCTAATGAATCCAAGCTAAGCATGGAATTTTATTTAGTTTGATACGAGCCCCCACAGTCTTTTCATACGGTATATGGCGGCACGAACGGTATTCTGGGCATGGAATGGTATCCTTGTCAGACTCACTCACTGATCCGGGCTGTTTGTTCAGTTCCTCCCCTTCGAGGAGCCGAGTTCCCTGTGTGTGTGAAGCTGTCGTGAGGAGCAGCAGCAGGCAGTCCAGAGAAGAGAAGACAGCAAGTTACTGGAGGGCAGAGAGAGTGGCACAGAGACGTCGCTCTGGCCGGGGCCGAGGGTTGCTGTGCTCAGGCGAAGTAGGTGAGTGGGCCCTTTCAGAAGGAAGAGTGTTTCATAGTGACTTTTGTTTTGGGTTTTTGGGGTTTTTTTGGCTATGAACAATTTTTCATTTTTCAAGTCTTTATTGGATTTGTTACAATATTGCTTCTAGTACATGTTTTGGTTTCTTTGGCCACCAGGCCTGTGACATCTTAGCTCCCCGACCAGGGAATGAATCCACAGTCCTGTACTGGAAGGCGAAATCTTAACCCCCGGAATTCCGGGGGAGTCCCCATAGTGTTTCGGACCTTGCCTTACACATTATTTATACATTTTTACCCCCGCCCCCCAGCCTCATCTTCAGTGTACATTTTCATTCTAAAATGGAATATCTTGATCATTTAAAGTCTCCTCAGATGAATATCCTCTCAGAGGGACAGATGTGTTTCAGCATACTGAACAAGATGTTGAGTATCTGCCTCCATCATAAGAGGAATATGTTAGTGATGAGAGCATTAAAACAAAAAGAAAAAAGTAAGATGATTAACTCCAGAGAAGATTGCACAGGGAAATGTGTATCATACTACACTTTATAGCTGGGCTGTGAATAATATTCTCTTAGTTGTAATGATTTCAATAGACTTCCTTGGTGGCTCAGCGGCAAAGAATCTGCCTGCCAATGCAGGAGGCACAAGTTCAATCCCTGGGTCAGGAAGATCCCCTGGAGAAGGAAATGGCAACCTGCTCCAATATTCTTACCTGGGAAATTCCATGGACAGAGGAGCCTGGCGAGCTACAGTCCATGGGGTCTCAAAGAGTTAGACATGACTTAGTGACTAAACAACAGTGATTTCAGTATTGAGTATTGAGCAAAACAAGATTGAGGGTGTATTGATACTGAAGCCATATTAGAAGAAGGTGGTAGGGGATGGGATGGAGAACTGGACATCCAAGGAGTACCTTGTCCTTTCGTGAAAGGAAGGCTACAGATCGTCTCTAAAAGCAAAACAAAAAAGAGCCACCTTAGCTTGTTATTAGATGTCTGGAAAGATACAAGAAGCAACACCAAAAGTGATTGAGATTGGAGATAAGTGTCCACCCATGAAACCAACCCAACAGTCAATCATGCTTCAATACAGTGGCTTTTTTCCTTTAAAAAACAGTGGGGAGAATTGCTCCTGCTGAGAGGGAGTAGAGTGGGAGGGCGAGGAGGAGCCCGCTGCTTTGAGGACGAGCTGTGTGGTCTGCTTTTGACGCCCTCACCACCGAGACCATAATACACTTGAAATAAATGAAGGATAAAGTAATGGCTGTGTGACTTTGAGCAAGTAACTTAATTTCTCTGAGCCCCCATTTTCACATCCATAAAATAAGAGTTCATATCAATTATATCATATTCATATTTCCATTTAAGATATGCATGTAATATATTATATACTTAGGTTTATATACATATATGTGGATGTGTATGTATATATGCCTGCCTACCTGTGCTGCGCTTAGTCGTGTCTAACTCTTTACCCCATGGACTGTACTCCACCAGGTTTCTCTGTCAATGAGATTCTCCAGGCAAGAATACTGGAGTGGGTCATCATTTCCTTCTCCAGGGGATCTTCTTGACCCAGGGATCAAATCCGTGTCTCCTATGTATGCATATAATCACTAGCATAATATTCAGTGCAGGTTAAGTCCTCACTAATTTTAATTTCAGGGACTTCCCTATAGCTCAGATGGTAAAGAATTTGCCTGCAATGCAGAAGACCTGGGTTCAATCCTGGGGTCAGGAAGATCCCCTAGGGAAGGAAATGGCAGCCCACTCTAGTACTCTTGCCTGGAGAATTCCATGGACAGAGGAACCTGGTGGGCTGCAGTCCATGGGATCGCAAGGAGTCGGACATGACTAAATGACTAACACACACACAGTTTTAATTCTCCCCTACCAGCCCTCCACCCTCACTTTGCCTTTGTTACATTTTATTATATATGTTAATACCATAAAACGTAAGAAGTCAGATCACTTCAGCAGTTTTTACACAGGATTTTACCCTCCAAAATCAGGAAGTTTATCTCTCTAGTGTGTTATCTCCCTTCCTAAGGCAGATAATACAATAGCTTCTTCACAGGGATTTTTGTCACAGGAGAAGTGTGGAGAGCCTTTAGGAATAATGAGCAGCCATGGGTAAAAAATCCAGAATTAACACAGTAGACAGAGAACCCAACTGGAGGTGGATCTGAGGAGGCAAGGACCCAGGTTACCCACTGGTCCACATTTACCTGGGATCTTCCTAGTTTTAGCACTGAAAGTCCCACCTCCAAGGATTCCCCTCCATCCTGATGTGGTGTCCACTAGGATGCATCCTCTCCCTTCAGACAAAGTGTTCCCAGAGCTTCTCCCGAGACCAAGGTGTATCTAGTACACCCAAAACTCTGCTCCACACCAGGTCACGGTCACTCAATCTAAACTATCGTAAGACACTCAGAACATATTCTGTACACCCATAATTCATCTTCATCTGCTCACTGATGCCCAAAATCACCATGCAGGAGACGTGCAGTCCCACCCACAGTTAGAAGTAATGCTCAGGGAACCAAATAAGTCAGGAAGAAGAGAATGCACGCAACACAAGTTCCTTGACGAAACGGTCCAACCAAGTGGTCATGTATGGACGTGAGAGCTGGACCAAAAAGAAGGCTGAGCACCGAAGAATTGATGCTTTTGAACTGTGGTGTTGGAGAAGACCAAAGCAGTCCATCCTAAAGGAAATCAGTCCTGGGTGTCCACTGGAAGGACTGATGCTGAAGCTGAAACTCCAATACTTTGGCCACGTGATGGGAAGGATTGACTCATTGGAAAAGACTCTGATACTGGGAAAAATTGAAGGCAGGAGGAGAAGGGGACGACAGAGGATGAGATGGTTGGATGGCATCATTGACTCAATGAACATGAGTTTGAGCATGCTCCGGGAGTTGGTAAAGGACTGGGAAGCCTGGAGTGCTGTATGTAGCCCATGGGGTCGCAAAGAGTCAGACATGACTTAGCAACTGAACAACAGCAAAAGCAAAACTGGGTTCTTAGGGATGCTGACTTCCACTGGTAGGCAGGCTGTCCCGAAGAAGTGATTGCCTCGCGTGGGAAGAGAAGAGGGCTTTTTGTTGTTGTTTTGTTTTTTGCTAAAGGAATAAGGGAGGGAGACTTCAGAGATTCTGGTCAGGTTCTGTTTGCATATACTGAATGCACTTTTATGGATCCAAGTTATCTTTCAAAATTTTTAAAAACAAATCAAAATATAAAGAAAGAAAATGCCTCAGAGATAGGATCACAGCTCACTGTCTGTAATTGATAGTTGATCTATTCCTAAAAGCAAGCTTTGGTGGAAGATGGGCTGGGACCCTGAGCCAAGGTTGAACAGAGTGGCCCCGAGGTCAAGCATATGCTACGAAGACCAGGAGGACTGACGCAACGCACTCGACAGAGACCAGGGACCCCAGTGCTTCCCAAACAAGGTTTACCGAAAGTAATACAGGCTGATTCCCTTGAAGGGCAATTTTCCAAAGATGCGACTGGAGAGATTTCAGGCCTCTGAGTGTGACCACCAGCTGTTTTCTCTACCTTTCTCTAGACTCAGTCAGGAGCTCACCTCTTGTTTACAACAGCAAAGATAGGAGTGGCCTATTTGAATATGCGAAACCATAACACAATTCACACCGCCATCCTGGTACACAAAAGCAGTGATGAGAATCTGATCTCCTTTCTCACTCACAAAGAAAGTATTCCCATATCGTTCAGAGTCTAGACTATTCACTTTTCCCCACACACTTAGGAAGGTGCACGGAATTAAATAGAATTTAATACAATATTTTTTGTCATTCTTTAAACTCAGTCGTTCATCTGGACTCTAAGCTATTTCAGCTGGCTTCTCTTTGTACTGTTTTCAACTCCTTTCCCATCTGCTCTTATTCCCAATTTTCTCTTCTTGGAATTTTCCAGAAGTACATCCGTTGGGTTAGTCATCTCACCTGGCTTCTATAGATGTTTACCTGAAAGAAGCAGTTTTAGCTAAGAGCTGAAACTTGGGACGTTAGTTCATTCTTGGCACCCTGCCAGCCTCTTCTCCACCCTTCTGATCTGGTAAAGGAAAGCTATATCTGTAACACCCAGATCCTCCCTGCTGGAGTCCAGGCTAGAGCTCCTTCAAGGGGGTTTTCCCTTTGAAAAGTGGCCAGGTATGGGGAAAGGTAGGTTAGGACTGGCTGGTTGCTGACACCTTGGCCATCAGAACACGGGCCAGCATCCGAGGTCAGCATCACGTTGCGGAGCGCTGTGTCACAGCCCTGCATCTGCTGCGCACAGGCGTGCGCATGCTGTCACTTCAGTCGTGTCCAACTCTATGTGACCCAATAGACAACAGTCCTCCAGGCCCCTCTGTCCATGGGACTCTCCAGGCAAGGGTATTGGAGTGAGGTGCGTGGCCTCCGGTGGGGGGTCTTCCCGACCTGGAGACTGAACCCACGTCTTTTCTGTCTCTTGCCTTTGCAGGTGGGTTCTTTACCACAAGTGCCAACTGCAAGCCTGGTTCTTCTGGCTGAATGTTTTCTGATGTAAAGCCAGTGGTTAGCCTAATGACTGAGTCCTCCGTTGTAAAAGCTATTAGAATCATAAGGCACCATCACTGTATGGTTGCTTGTCAATTTTATCAGTTTTGCCTCTTTCCTGCCAGTTTATACATAGCCAGTGCTCATTTCCATGATGATTCATAAGTAACATAATAGCAGAGGAAACTAAAGTCACAAATAGTCCCTGAAACTTAATTTTGATTTAGCATTTGCAGTCAATTTTCTGATGCTTATTGTGAATACGGAAAATACATGCTTAGAAATGGATTGTGTCTTCTGTATTCTGATGACTGTGATAATTAACTAGAGCAAGCTGAAACATTTTTAATTCCACATCATTTCTGCTATAAAGAAATATAAAGTAGGGATAAAGTACTTTCAGGAGATAAAATGGCTGGTAGGTAAAAGGCAAATGATCCGAGTGGTATGCAGACTGGATAACCCTCCTAGAATTACTAAAAGTCAGCCACATTTAAAATTCTTCTCTCCATCATTTTCTTCTTCACTCTAATGCAAACAAGCCTCCCACAACTGTGTTGGCAATAGTTTATTCAGAATTAACCAATCCCAAAGTGACATCAGTCCAGGAAGGAAACTCAGCAGTGGGTCCTACCCTTTGAGCGTTACCAAGGAAACAAGATTGCCCATTAACTGCATCTATCACATGGCCTTCCACGTTTTTCCTCTGTTCTGGTTCCCCCATCGGTGTCACCCCAGAGGACTCCTCACCTTTGTCACTGCTACTGCTGCTCATTGGGAGAGCACTGCTTCTTCGTTAAGAATACCATTTCCTGAGATTTCTAAGCTGGTCCAGTGGCTTCAACTACACACTGCTAAGGCAGGGAGCCTAGGTTCCCTCCTTGGTCAAAGAACTAGAGCCTACACACTGCAATTAAGACCCGGCATAGTCAAATAAATAAATAAATATTTTAAAAGAATACCATTTCCTGACCCCTTCATAGATGCCAAGCAGGAAGTCAACACCTGTGTTTGGCCCTGTGAAGAAATGGGAAGAAGGTCCCTTCCCCCACTCTTACTTACTTTACTGACAGACAGCCGGCAGAGACACTACACTCACCATATCTTCCAGAGCTTCTCCTCTAAACAGTTTCTTTGCTTTATGCTCTCCTTGGGAACGGATGAAAAACAGAGATTCTTCCATTCATTCCAAGGAAGAGAGTCCTTCATTCACCCACTGTACTCAGAGATACCCATGCATAAATGTCCTCTGGTAGACTCCTTGTCTCAATTAAAATAACGATTTTAAATAGGCACTTTGTGGGGACTACCAAACCATCATTTGACCCAAATAGGTCTGCATTTTCTCTACTATTATCACTGAACTTTTCATCTTTAACATTTTCTATGAAGGCTTTATCTAAAGACTATTTCCCTGTTCTTATCCCTAAATGAACTTCTACCAGTTTCTTCTTTTTAAAATCATGATACAAAGTGGATAAAAATGTCCACCTTGCACAACAGAAAGATGAGAAATAAAAGAAAGTGGCCTGCCTAAACCCAAAGTCATTCTTTACTCCAAAATTTCAACATCTTACAAAACTAGGGAGCAATTGTGTAAACAAGAGGAACCTCTTGTTCCTCTATAAATAGAGGAAACTCTCAGTGTCTGGTAGAGCTTTTCACACATGCTTTATCTTCATGCTAAATATACAAGGAAGTGGGGTTTTTTCCCCCACATAGCTTTGATGTCATGGCTGCCAATCTCAGAAAGTTTTGATTCTCCAGCTACCTAATGCAGACAGAGGAGCCTGGAGGGCTATGGTCCATGGGGTTGCAAAGAGTCAGCCGTGACTGAGTGCACACAGACAGACAGACAGACATTGTTATAAAAGTCTGAGTCTAAGAAGTCTTCTTGTACCACGAATGTGTTAGATTTTACTCTAGGACCTGAGGTCAGGTGAGTCCACACCACAAACATGGCATGCAGAGTTTCTGTTTTCATAACTTGAGAAATACTACACAATTGTAATTGTCTTGTAATGCAGTTCTATAAAGTGACCCATTTAGAAACACAGGTCAAGCTTGTTCTTTTCTGGGTTCCTTGACCTGGAATACATTCCCAAATCATGGAATTCTCAAAGTGTGGCATGGTGGGATGCTAGGATTTGCCACCAAAAATAGTCTTTAATTTAGAAAAATCACAGTGGGTGCATAAGGAACATGATCTTTTACAAAGGGAAGTAGCTACGGTATTCTTGGTCCAATAGCCACTAATTTCTACCACAAACCAAAGATACCACTGAAATCTGCAGTTCACCTAGATTATGGGTCGTACGCCTCTAACCTCCTTCTCTGACTTTCTATTATTTGAAGTACTCTTCACAAATGCTTTATATTCCCAGGGCACCTGAACATAAACTGCTTAAATCTTGGACCAGTAATCAACCATTTTGGTCATGCATTTAATGAATCTGAATGTTATCAAATTTAGCTTCTGGCTGTGACTTCACCAGGATTATTTTGAACCATAATGGAAAATAATATGAAAAGAATATATAATATATATATGTATATATACATGAATATATAACTGAATCACTTTGCTGTATAGTAGAAATTAACACAATATTGTAAATCAACTGTACTTCAATAAAATAATTTTAAAAAATAAAACAAACCTATTTTAGACCTGATCATAAATTTAAGTGCATTGTTTACTAATCTTTAAATTATTAAAAATTAGACCAACTCAAACATAAAATCATTTTAGGTTGAATTTTTTGATATATAAGTAATAGAAACCCTATAGAACACTTTATTCTAATCAACAATTTACTTTCTGGATGATGTCTTAATTGTTTCCACTTGTTAGCATATTATTTATGCTGTTAAAAAAAATTAGTAGCAAGGAAATTTGAAACACAAGTTTTCATAGAGGAGACAGAAAATCTTCAACAACTCCCTGTAGCAATTCAGAAAAATTATGTCAGTATTTTGATAATGAAAAACAAAGTTTCTTGTGATATTAGTTAGGGTTTTCGATCTCTTTCTTGAGCACAATTTTCATCCATTCTTTGATTTTTCCCACAAGCAACTATAAAGCAAGTCTGTAATCACAATTCACCAAAAGCCCAGAGTGATGGAATATGTTTAATGTAGGCTACAGAAGCTGGATCCCCCACCATTTCTTGTTTTGTGATGTAATCTAAAAAGAGGGATATGGCCTAACCTCATATACATCTCATCAACCTTTTAATTCAGAATTTTGCTTTCATTACGGGCATGAAGGTAATTCAATGTTTAAGTGTTCTATTGTTGTATGTATAAAACTCATGATCAAATACAATCATATTGTAATGATTGATAAAGTAAAATGAATCTAGAATGTATCGCTGAATACAGTGAATTAAGTCATCATATTAAACGACTCTTCCCCTCCTAAATACTTGTAATCGAATAGGCAAAGATTAAGAAAGCCCTTATTTTAAAAACCAATTTTTAAAGGTAATAGTGTTCATAGCACTTGGTTTTAAAGAGAGCAAATGCTCAAACCACAGAACAAGTAAATGTCAAATGTATTCAAAAACCAGGCCTTCTCACTCTCCATCTCCTATACGTGCCAAGGCTCCACCCACATTTTCTTCTGAGACAGATGAGAGTCAAATGGAGCCTGGACCACACCCTCTCAGTCTCCTTCACTGGCTCTTCCGGTTCACTCTGTGCTCTAAATTTTGATCCCTTTTCTCGCTCCACTTTTACTTCCAGAGACCTTACCTTTTCTCATCAAGTCCAAGACCACCTACCACTGAGGACTCCCATATTTGCATTTCCAGATTTCATTTGACTTCATATTCCAGAGCCTACTTAACATCTCAGAGGCATTCCCAACTTCACCTTAAAATCTGCCCTCATCATCTTTCTCTCAAACCTGCTTTCCTTTCCAGCTTTCTGTATCTCAGCAAGTGGGCCTTCCAATGGCCCAGTTAGAATGAAACCTGAGATTGATCTTTGACTCCTCATCTGCCTCATATTCATGCCAAGTGCTGTTGGCAAGTGCTACTGATTCCTCCTCCAAAATATAGCTCAGGTGTCCCCACCTTTCATCATCTCTCCATGGAGAGATGAATCACCATAGTCTGAACCACCGTTGGCTTTCACCTGAACCCTGAAGTGGTTGTCTCATGGCTCTTGCCTCTTTCATTCTTATCTTATGCAACCTATTTTCTACTATCATCCAGAATGATTGTCCTTAGACACAAGGTGGATCATGTTACCCTCCTGCTGAGATCCCTTCAAAGACTTTGTGTTGGCTTGATATTGCCTAAAAGGCGTTCCATGGTCTGGACATGCCACCTGTCCACCTATTCTTCACTACTCTTCAGTAGGGGTTGAATTATATCCTTCCAAATGATATTTTTTTTCAATTCCCAGTAGCTGTGACCATGACATTATTTGGAAATAAAGTCTTTGTAGACTTAATTAAGTGAAGGTTGTCAAAATGAAATAATCCTGAATTACCCAGATACACTCTAAATTCAATGACTGGTGGTCTTATGAGACAAATGAGAGTGATATTGTAGACCCAGAGAAGGAATGTGAAGATGGAGACAGGGAATGTAACAACACATCCACAAGACAAGGTAGTCTAGAGCCACTAGAATCTGCAAGAGACAAGCAGGATTCCCCAAGGCGTTTCCAGAATGAGCACTAGTCCACTGACTCTTTGATTTTAGAATTCTGACCCTCAGAATTGTCAAAGGATACATGTGTGCTGCTTTAAGCCACCAAGTTTGTGGTAACTTGTTACAGTAGCCCTGCATGTTAAGTTGCTTCAGTCATGCCTGAGTCTCTGCGACTCTATGGACCATAGCCCACTAGGCTGCTGTCCAAGGAGCAAGAATTCTTTAGGCAAGAATATGGAAGTGGGTTGCCATCCCCTCTCCAGGGGATCTTCCTAACCCAGGGATCAAACCCATGTCTCTTCTGTCTCCTGCATTGGCAGGTGGGTTCTTTACCACTAGTGCCACCTGGGAAGATCTAGGAACCTAATACATCCCCTAAACTCCCATATACTGATCTTTCAATTATTTTAGAGTCAGATTTTTCCTGCTGAAAGATTCTTTGCAAATTTCCACCACCAGGAATTAAGGCAGTTTTTCAAAGAGATTTCCTCAAGACCTAATCTAAATCAGGCCCTCCCCCCTGTACTCAGAGGTCTTTCCTTTAGCATTTATAAGAATTTATAACTACACATTTGTGTATTTGTTAAATGTCTTCTATTTTTTACATTCTTGTCTCCATGAAGGCAATGACTGTGTCTTTTATGTCACTACAATAATTTCTATCCTGGCATAATAGGTACTAAAAATGTTTCTCCAATAAATCACATTACAGAGATAAAAGGGGACTAAATGCTTTCCTTCTGCTGGTGGGTATTTTGAGAAGTGGCTTACCTTGTGTTGAGTTAATGGAAATCCACCAGCTGTAATCCACCAACTCAGTTAAATTTTAACTGAGTTATTGATTAAAGGATTTATGCTCCATGGATTAATCCATCAAATCCATAGAAAATTAGAAATCACAATGTCATTACAAGGGAAAATACTTCCTGTTGATACATGATCTGCTAGAGAACAGGGCTAATTGTTTGCATGCAGGCACCAACCACCTCATGAACTAGTTGAGATGCCAAGAAACACAATGAAAAACCATGCCAGGGGAAGCCATGCAAATTGGCTCCTTGGCACCTACAGTTTTCATGAATGTGCCTGAGCTGCAGATCCTCATACATATGATCTCCTCCCATTTCCTTTCATCCCAACAAACATGTCTCAATGCTTTCATCCCAATACGCAAGGCCCTCATACCTCCTAACCCCTGACACACACGCCCCTGCACAGAGCAATCTGCGAGTCAAAACTCGGCCACAGAGGAGTGAGTGTCTCGGGTGGGTGAACTCTAAATCAGGACATAGGAACCACATTTCCAGACACAGGAGAAACACATCTCAATCTTATTTCAGGAGAAAATTTCATGGACATTGTGCCAATGAAGCCGAAGAAGAGTATTAAATAAGTAAATCTGCCTATTCAAATCCTTCATGTACTGGCATTTCCCGCCTCCAGTCAGTAGTTTCATTCATCTATTCATTGATCCAACAAATTTTCACTGAAGGTTCACTAGACACTGTGCCATCTCTCGAGCTATAGAAATGCTATGTAGGTAAACATAACCCTTCACTCAATGGGCCCAAAGTCTGATAAGGGAGACAGTTTATGAGCAATTACAAGGCAACATCAAAAGAGCCACGAGGAGATGCTATTTGAACCAGAAGACAGAATTCATTGAGTACTAGAACAAGCAGGAAATACTTCTCAGGGAAACTTAGACCCATCAGATAATTTGGGACTGACCACTCATAAGCTGGTGCTCAGGGTCCCCTGAGCATAAATGGCCAGTCACTGGATGATACGCAGGAAAAGGTTTTCTCAACCAATTTGCTGAAACATCCCACACGCCCACACAGAGTGATGATTCTAGTGGAGTTCATAATTTGAGACAGAAGCAGGTAGTATGATATGTGAGAAAACCTTCCTGGTCTTTACTTTGCATCCCATGAAGTGCATTCTCATTACACAACATCCTTGTGGGTGGGAAACAGCGCCTTCTACTTTTAAACTTCAAAAGTTGGTGTGTAAATCCCTGATCTATTTCTCAATAAATACTGTTACAATTTGTTTCCACTTTTGGCAATAGGTAATAAAGAATTGGTAAGCCTGGGGACTCCCTGAAGAGTCAGTGGTTAGAACTCAGCTCTTTCACTTCCTGGGCACAGGTTTGATCCCTGATCGGGGCACTAAGATCCCAAAAGCCATGTGACACAGCCAAAAAAAAAAAGAATTCTTGTAAAGACTTTATATAGAGAAATTTATATTTTTTATTCATGAAGTGGTGCAATTCTTGTCGATAGTTGAATAAAAATTTTTAGAGTTCTTCAAAATGCAGACCTATTAAGCACAGTTTGCCTCACTAACTCATCTTTTTAAGTGACTTGGGGAGTTTCTATCTATTTACTGGTATTCTTGTTAGTATTACCTGTGGCAACACAATCAGGTTCAGACAGGAAAGCATAATCCAATTAGTTCTCAAAGAATAAAGAAGACAGCCCTCAGATTGGGAGAAAATAATAGCAAATGAAGCAACAGACAAAGGATTAATCTCAAAAATATACAAGCAACTCCTCCAGCTCAACTCCAGAAAAATAAATGACCCAATCAAAAAATGGGCCAAAGAACTAAACGGACATTTCTCCAAAGAGACATACAGATGGCTAACAAACACTTGAAAAGATGCTCAACATCACTCATTATCAGAGAAATGCAAATCAAAACCACAATGAGGTACCATTACATGCCAGTCAGGATGGCTGCTATCCAAAAGTCTACAAGCAATAAATGCTGGAGAGGGTGTGGAGAAAAGGGAACCCCCTTACACTGTTGGTGGGAATGCAAACTAGTACAGCCACTATGGAGAACAGTGTGGAGATTTCTTAAAAAACTGGAAATAGAACTGCCATATGACCCAGCAATCTCACTTCTGGGCATACACACTGAGGAAACCAGATCTGAAAGAGACACGTGCACCCCAATGTTCATCGCAGCACTGTTTATAATAGCCAGGACATGGAAGCAACCTAGATGCCCATCAGCAGACGAATGGATGAGGAAGCTGTGGTACATATACACCATGGACTATTACTCAGCCATTAAAAAGAATTCATTTGAATCAGTTCTAATGAGATGGATGAAACTGGAGCCTATTATACAGAGTGAAGTAAGCCAGAAAGATAAAGACCAATGCAGTATACTAATGTATATATATGGAATTTAGAAAGATGGTAATGGTAACCCTATATGCAAAACAGAAAAAGAGACACAGATGTACAGAACAGACTTTTGGACTCTGTGGGAGAAGGCAAGGGTGGGATGTTTCGAAAGAACAGCATGTATATTATCTATAGTGAAACAGATCACCAGCCCAGGTGGGATGCATGAGACAAGTGCTCAGGGCTGGTGCACTGGGAAGACCCAGAGGGATCGGATGGAGAGGGAGGTGGGAGGGGGGATCGGGATGGGGAATACATGTAACTCCACGGCTGATTCATGTCAATGTATGACAAAACCCACTGAAATGTTGTGAAGTAATTAGCCTCCAACTAATAAAAATAAATGAAAAAAAAAAGAGAGACAGAGAATAAAGAAAGAAATCTGTGTTTACTTTGTAGCAAGCCCAAATCTTGTCTTCACTCTTGAAACATGAATAAAACCTCACGCTTCGCTGGTGTGAAACTTAGTTTTCCATTCCACCCTGTAAGACATCTCTAAAGCACTTTTCAGGCAAGTGGGAGACTTATTTCCTTACAAGAAAAACTTTCAGAACAGTTTTCCTTAATGCCTGCAGAGAAATCAATGTGATTTTGTTTATCAATACAAATATCAATTTCTCTGTTCATATGTTAGTATTCAAAATCCTACCATGATTTTGCATCAACATTTTCCAGACACAGCTATAGTTACTGCAAGCTCTCCTGCTGTTAGCGCTTCGTTCCTAACCTCCAGACGTGCCGTGCGCCTCACAAGTATCAATCATCCTTCCCCGCGCCCTCTCCTATGTCATCCCTCGTAAGAGAGACCCACGTGAAGCCCACTTTTCAGTTACTCTTTATCGAGCACAAAAACACTAGCAGATGTGTCCAGGCTATAAATTATCATAGAAGAAAACAATTATAGTACAGAGATATTCTAAAACTCAACCATAACCAGCTTTGGAATTTGGGGAGAAACTATGGTTTTGAATAAGTTTGTCAAGCACTCAGAAGTGCCTAATATTTCTAAAAGCAATAGCAACAACAAACTTAAGCCTCTCACCATTATGTTAAAGCTGACAAATATCATTGATATTAACTGAAATATTGTCAACAAGGAGTATCTAAAACCTAGCAGGCTTTTTTTATTTTTTGAGAATTATCATCATTATACTGTGGTCTCTAGCTTTTGTTTTTGACCAGAAAGCTGAAGAACTTTGGATTACTCAAAAAAAAAAAAAAAAAAAGAAGTGGAAAAAGATGATCTTGTAAATATCCATGCATTCATTCACATGCCTTTACAGCAAGTCCCCTACATGTGAATGATTTCTGTTTCGAGAGTGCCTTTGTAAGTCCAATCTGTTCCAAGTCCAACAAAGTTAGTTTAGGTATCCAACCAACACAACTGGCTATCTAGTACTGTACTATAATAGGTTTATAATACTTTTACACAAAAATATGTAAAAAACAAACACAAAAAATAAAGAAAGCATTTTTAATCTTACAATACAGTACCTTGAAAAGCACATAGTACAGAACAACAGCTGGCATACAGGGACTGGCACACACATTGGCGTCTCTGAAAGTTCACAGCTTGAAGGTTCACATGTAGGGCACTTACTGCACTCAGTACTGTTGTGAAGCCCAGGGTAGAAAGCTCAGATGCAAGCCTTAAATATATTCAGGACTTGTTCAGCAGTTGAAGGGCGTTTTTCATACAAGGTCAAGAACAAAGCTGGTTTTCCTGTATCCAATGCTACCCGTGTGATCACCGCCGCCACCCACTGCCACCGTAGCCTCAGAGCCCACGGCACAGCCCTCCTGTGCAGGATGGAGAGAGTCCGGGAGCTCACGGCGTGCTCTCCGGGCACAGGAGGCCACAGTGTTACCAGGCAAGGAGATGTCTGACTACAGGACCCAGACGCTAGAGGCGAAGCCATGACAAAGGCAGATGAACGCTCACGACAAGCCTTGGGCTCCAGGGCGTCCCCATCCATCCTGAAAGTCGGAGGGCGCTTAGAAGCCGAGAAGACGACGGCATGCACGAGGACAGCACTTACCTCCTCCCACCGCCCCTTTGGCCTTCGCTGCTGAGCTCCCGTTCCTCCTGCCCCCTCTCACCCAAGATTCCTCGCTCCTCCCACCTTGCTTCTGCCAAGGGGCAGAGAAAACACCCCAGACTTCCCACTGGCTCAACCTCCAAGGGAGAGATCGGGGACCGACCGCAGCGACGGTAACAGCAACACAGGAAACGACCTACCCTCCCAGACTGGACTAGGAGGGAAAGCGTAGAAGGAACACCAAGGAGGAACCCCAAACGGACTTCCCTGTCCAGCTCAGGAAGGCATGTAGGGGCTCCCTGCTCAAAAGAAATCATGGGGCAGTGCCCTGAGGTCTTGCTTTTCATCATACCGCTTGATCACAATGAATGAAACCCAACAAACCACAGAAACAAAATATTCTAACAACAGTCTTTTCACTTTCCCTCCTAAACTGTGTGCCTGGATGTGGGGCAGGTCATAGGTTAGGAAGGGGGGAAACAGAGCCCGCAGAACTGAAGGCAAGGAGCGGATAGACACGAGAGCAGGCCAC
Organism: Odocoileus virginianus; assembly: GCF_023699985.2. Lineage (NCBI taxonomy): Eukaryota > Metazoa > Chordata > Mammalia > Artiodactyla > Cervidae > Odocoileus > Odocoileus virginianus. The sequence goes on along the minus strand of NW_027224343.1, from coordinate 1,203,735 downwards.
AGTCAAGAGGGGCCAAGCCTCGGTGCAGGACTCAGACCACACTGCCCTCCATCCAGGATTGAGGTCAAATGCCTGAGTTTTTTCCACTCCCAAGGCAGTCATTATCTAGGGCTCAGTGTTGTCCTGAAAAATTAAGTGACTCAAGCCCCAGATCTAATGATAAGCTTGCAACATACGGTTTTTACAAATAGCATATAGCGATGCGTAACTCCGGAGAAATGCTGACAATCCACATACACTGGGGAGATCACACGTGATGAATCACGCAGCAGGATGCGTCTTCAGGGAGGTGCACTTTAGGTGGCAAAACACAGAAGGTGTGGTGCAGACGGAAATTCCAGTTCCTCTCCTTGTACCCATATGACTCTCTGTAAGCTGCTTAGAATCTTTTGTCTTGATTTGTTCACTTGGAAAAAATGGGGATAATTTCAACAAATTTATGGTTGAGAGAATTATATGTAACATATATGTAAAGTACTTAAAATAAAGTTCAGTTCAGTTCAGTTCAGTCGCTCAGTCGTGTCCAACTCTTTGCAACCCCATGAATTGTAGCACGCCAGGCCTCCCTGTCCATCACCAACTCCCGAGCTTACTCAAACTCATGCCCATCGAGTCAGTGATGCCATCCAGCCATCTCATCCTCTGCCTTTCCCCTCCTCCTCCTGCCCCCAATCCCTCCCAGCATCAGGGTCTTTTCCAATGAGTCAGCTCTTTTGCATGAGGTGGCCAAAGTACTGGAGTTTCAGCTTCAGCATCAGTCCTTCCAATGAACACCCAGGACTTATCTCCTTCAGGATGGACTGGTTGGATCTCCTTGCAGTCCAAGGGACTCTCAAGAGTCTTCTCCAACACCATAGTTCAAAAGCATCAATTTTTCGGTGCTCAGCTTTCTTCACAGTCCAACTCACATCCATACATGACCACTGGTATTTAATAAATGTAGTTACTATTATAATAATAGACCGGGACAATCCTGGAAACTCAGGATGTGTGAGAACTCTACCGATTGTATTTTTCTATATCCATATAATTATTCAGGGTCCATCTCAAGTCCCACCATTTCCAACACCTTCCATATATCTTGAACCCATATTGATTTCTTTCTTTCTTTATAATATGCTTTTATTATATATTTTTTGAATTTTCCTTTTATTACATGGAATATTATATAGTCACTACTAAGTCACTACTATAAGATTTTTTCCACGCTGTTTTAAAATCCCCTTTGTATTCAACACACTATAAGACATCTGGTAAGCATGTGATAAATAAGAACTTAATTCACTGGGGTTCAAATAGTATTTTTGGTTGGCCAGACTGTAAACATAATTCATAAATACCTAGGCAATGCCCAAATTATCTCTTGGGGAAACAATGTTTTGTTTTCATATTGTACTATCATCTGTGTAGAAAATGAAAATCCTAGCTACCTCAAAAGGTTATTGTCACTTTATCTTTGTTATTAAACACAGTCGTAGCCTTCTGACAGATGGCACAGTAGTAAAGAATCCTCCTGCCAATGCAGGAGTTTAAGGTTCGATCCCTGGGTCTAAAGATCCCCTGGAGAAGGAAATGGCAACCCACTCCAGTATTCTTGCCTGGGAAATCTCATGGACAGAGGAGCCTGGCAGGCTACAGTCCATGGGGTCACAAAGAGTTGGATACAACTTAGCAATGAAACAATAGCATCTTTTATAGAAATGACATCCCCTTAATCTCCCTACCACACATACACACTATGGACACTGAAAAAATCAGGATCATTGCCAAGGCTAGACTTAGGAAATAATGAAACCCATACCCTTCCCCTCATGCTCTCTCATTCAAATGCCCAGCACTCCCACTAAACTCCCCTTCTGTTTTGACCCCCTGACCACTAACAAAAGATGTTCTTTCATAAAGCAAGTAGTGATATTTGTCACTATTTCTTAACCTGAATCTGTTTCTCAGCATCACTTTCCCAGAGAAACTTTCCTTAGTCATCCCTCTAATTGCAAATAAAAGAGTTTGTCCCTCCGTTAAGGATTTCAACATCAGAAGTAACCAGACAAGTTTTTGAAGATATAGCTCATTATATCTTAATGTAATGACTAGTAAAACCATTTCAAAGCTTTGTGAAAAGATGATATTGAAGACAAAAATTTAATTCTTACCCCCTCATCTCTCCCCAATATAACCTTAATAGAAATGACACTTTTAAAATTTAATGAGAAAAACCTCCATCGCAATGATAAGGAAGTTGGTTATATATATAAGTACCAGAAATGTTAAGACAACCAGAGTTTACATGCAAACAGCTGTCACAGAGAGTAGTGAACTTGAGGGAAGAAGAGATGGAGGCCCTGCCGCCCTCCCAAGCTGAACAGGAAGGCAGAGGATGAAAGTGGAGGGCAGACAGGCAGCAAGCCCGGCGGAGGCAGCTTCACGCAGGTTCTCTGGTCGCTGCAGACTGGTGGGATGCAAGGACAGGGTGACAGTGCGACCTAGAAATTCAGCCCCCAAGGGGGACTTCCTGAGACAACAATACACGTCTTTAGAGTGAGTAGTTGCCTGACAAAAACATTGTCTTGAAAGCAAAGGGTTACTAGAAGTTAGAGGTAGAAATACATTATTGGCAAATTTTTGGAAGAATGAATTCCCAAAGTGGTCCTGTTATTAACTGGTGAGTAACACAGTGTTTTCCTGCTTCCAAAACCCGTTAAATGCCTGGCCACAGAGGATCCTGCATCAGCTTCAAGGCTTCAGAAAACAACCACCATCAGAGGAGAAAAGCAAAACAAATAGGTCAAAACAGAGAAATGACTACACAGAAATGAGTTCTCCTTACTAAGGCTTTTCCATGAGAGTGAATCTCATTTTCCGCTGAGACATTTGTATTGCTGAATTAGTCAATTATAAATGTTGATGACATTTATAAAAGGGATTCAAAAATCAAAGTATGTGCAAGACTTTCTTTTTTTTTTTCCATTTATTTTTATTAGTTGGAGACTAATTACTTTACATTGTGCAAGACTTTCTCATAGAATATTAAAGAATATACTTGGGAGAAATGAAAGAAAATTTAAACAGCAGGATTTATCATGCATATGGACTGGAAAACTCTAAATACTACAAATATATCAATTCACCCCAAATTTTTCATTGATTTATTTTTTGCTATGCCAATCAAAACCCAGCATTTTTATGTGTATGTCTTTGTAAATCTATAGGTTGATCCTAAAATTTATATAAAAATAAAGAGGACCAAGAAGAAAATCTTGAAGTATTAAAAAAAAGTTGGCCCTCTTTATTTTTATATAAATTTTCGAATCAGCCTATCGATTTATAAAGACATACACAAAAAAACGCTGGGTGTTGATTGGCATAGCAAGTGTAAACTGTAAAGCTACAGTGATTAAGTGACGAGCAAGGACACACAAATGGATGGCAGAGCAGAAGAGAGGCTGTGGCTCAGTCGCTCAGTCATGACTGACTCTTCTGCGACCCCATGGGCTGCAGCCCTCCAGGCTCCTCTGTCCGTGGGATTCCCAGGCAAGAACACTGGAGTGGCTGCGATTTCCTCCTCCAGGGGATCTTCCAGACCCAGGGACCGAGCCCAGGTCTCCTGTGCTGCGGGTGGTCTCCTGCATTGTAGGCAGAGTTTTTACCAATTGAGCCACCAGGGAAGCCGCCCCGACAGAACAGGGAAGCCAGAAGTAGATCAACCAATTTGGTCCTGATTTAAAACAATGGCATCATTAGGTGAGTGTCCAGGCAGGAGGCTGTCTTTTCAATAAGTGTTCTGGATCAACTGGGTATCCATAGTTTTAATGACGTCTGACCCCTATTTAACAGGAGTCACAGAATAAATTCAGATAATAGATCTTAAGGGAAAGGGTAAAACACTAAAACATCCAGAAGATTAAAAGGAGAATATTTTCATTAACTTGGTTTAGACAAAAATTTCTTGATCACAGAAAGCCTTAGCTATAAAGGAAACAATTGATAAATAGGATTCATTAAAATTGAGAACTTCTGATCTTCAAAGAGACACATTGGAGAAAATGAATAGACAAGCCATAGAAATGTAAGAGCTACTTGCAATAAATATTTCTGACAAACAGCTTTTATTCATAACATTTATAGTTCTATGAATCAGTAATTGAAGAAGGACATGGCAACCCACTCCAGTGTTCTTGCCTGGGAAATCCCATGGCAGAGGAGCCTGGCAGGTGTCCACGGGGTCACAGAAGAGTCGGACACGACTGAGCGACTAAACAACAACAAATCAGTGATACGAGGAAGGACAACGCAACAAAAAGTTGTGCCATAGAAGAACAGGTTCTCCACAAAAGAGGAAATCCAATCGTTCAAAGTGTGTAGAAAGTGTCTCAACGCTATTAGACAATGGAGAAATGCACATTAAAACCACAATAATGTACCTCTACCCACCCACTAGGGTAACTGCTGTGAAAAGGACGAATAATACCAAGAGTTGTTCCGGAGACAGAGCGCCTGGAAGGCCCGCTGATTGCTCGTGGAGAATAAACTGGAAAAGCTATTTTGGAATGGCCTTTGGTCACATCTCCTGAACCTGGTCTTAAGTCTGTACCATAAGCCAGCTGTTTCAGCCTGATATCAATGCATATATCTGTACTAAAGTAACCACATATTCTATTTCTCTCATCATTTGCACCCTCTACATTTAGTGCCAAATTCTCTGGAAATTCAGAGAATTTTTAAGTTCAGCTATATGCAAGCAAAAGCTTGACTTTCAAGTCTACTGTCACCACTGTGAATCTAGAAAATACACTGAGAAAATTCAACAATGTCTTTTTCCCACATAGTACATGAAGACAGGTACATGGAAACCCCAGATAGAAAGTAACCCTCAAAAATTATCTCAAAATATCATTTGGTAAAGTAAACCAACTGAAAACCATACAATCATTAGGAATTGTTTGTATAAATCCTATTGCATTCCGTAAATGAATACGAAATATACTGAATACTGGATATATATCCAAAATATGTAGAATGCAAAAACCAAGTTTAACATAATATAGGAGATATGATAGTTATTAAAATGAAACCTAAGCATATGTGTATTATATTCTGGAAGGATATTGGCTCAATTTTAACAAAAGTTAAAATGAAACCTCAGTAAAGTTGCAGGATATAAAATTAACACACAGAAATCTCTTGCATTCCTATACACTAACAATGAGAAAACAGAAATATAAATTAAGGAAACAATACCATTCACCATTGCAACAAAAAGAATAAAATACTTAGGAGTATATCTACCTAAAGAAACAAAAGACCTATACATAGAAAACTATAAAACACTGATGAAAGAAATAAAAGAGGACACAAACAGATGGAGAAATACACCGTGTTCATGGATTGGAAGAATCAATTATAGTCAAAATGGCTATACTACCCAAAGCAATCTATAGATTCAATGCAATCCCTATCAAACTACCAACGGTATTTTTCACAGAACTAGAACAAATAATTTCACAATTTGTATGGAAATACAAAAAACCTCGAATAGCCAAAGTAATCTTGAGAAAGAAGAATGGAACTGGAGGAATCAACCTGCCTGACTTCAGACTATACTACAAAGCCACAGTCATCAAGACAGTATGGTACTGGCACAAAGACAGAAATATAGATCAGTGGAACAGAATAGAAAGCCCAGAGATAAATCCACGAACCTATGGTCACCTATCTTCGACAAAGGAGGCAAGGATATACAATGGAAAAAAGACAACCTCTTTAACAAGTGGTGCTGGGAAAACTGGTCAACCACCTGTAAAAGAATGAAACTAGAACACTTTCTAACACCATACACAAAAATAAACTCAAAATGGATTAAAGATCTAAATGTAAGACCAGAAACTATAAAACTCCTAGAGGAGAACATAGGCAAAACACTCTCTGACATAAATCACAGCAGGATCCTCTATGACCCACATCCCAGAATTTTAGAAACAAAAGCAAAAATAAACAAATGGGGCCTAATTAAACTTAAAAGCTTTTGCACAACAAAGGAAACTATAAGCAAGGTGAAAAGACAGCCCTCAGATTGGGAGAAAATAATAGCAAACAAAGCAACAGACAAAGGATTAATCTCAAAAATATACAAGCAACTCCTGAAGCTCAATTCCAGAAAAATAAATGACCCAATCAAAAAACGGGCCAAAGAACTAAACAGGCATTTCTCCAAGGAAGACATACAGATGGCAAAAAAAACACATGAAAAGATGCTCAACATCACTCATTTATCAGAGAAATGCAAATCAAAACCACAATGAGGTACCATTACATGCCAGTCAGGATGGCTGCTATCCAAAAGTCTACAAGCAATAAATGCTGGAGAGGGTGTGGAGAAAAGGGAACCCCCTTACACTGTTGGTGGGAATGCAAATTAGTACAGCCACTATGGAAAACAGTGTGAAGATTTCTTAAAAAGCTGGAAATAGAACTGCCATATGACCCAGCAATCTCACTTCTGGGCATACACACTGAGGAAACCAGATCTGAAAGAGACACGTGCACCCCAATGTTCATCGCAGCACTGTTTATAATAGCCAGGACATGGAAGCAACCTAGATGCCCATCAGCAGACGAATGGATGAGGAAGCTGTGGTACATATACACCATGGAATATTACTCAGCCATAAAAAGAATTCACTTGAATCAGTTCTAATGAGATGGATGAAACTGGAGCCCATTATACAGAGCGAAGTAAGCCAGAAAGATAAAGACCATTACAGTATACTAACACATATATATGGAATTTAGAAAGATGGTAACGATAACCCTGTATGCAAAACAGAAAAAGAAACTCAGATGTATAGAACAGACTTGTGGACTCTGGGAGAAGGTGAGGGTGGGATGTTTCAAGAGAACAGCATCGAAACATGTTTATTATCTAGGGTGAAACAGATCACCAGCCCAGGTTGGATGCATGAGACAAGTGCTCGGACCTGGTGCACTAGGAAGACCCAGAGGGATTGGGTGGAGAGGGAGGTGGGAGGGGGGACCGGGATGGGGAATACATGTAAATCCATGGCTAATTCATTTCAATGTATGACAAAAACCACTGCAATGATGTAAAGTAATTAACCTCCAACTAATAAAAATAAATGGAAAAAAAAATGAAACCTAACATATGCGTATTATATTCTGGAAGGATATTGGCTCAATTTTAACAAAAGTTAGAGTTAAGGGAAGAATTATTGAGTTTTTTTCATTATGATTACCTATAATTTCTAATGTTTATGCCACTGGGTAAATTTTTGTAACTACAGAGTCTCTTTATATTTTCATTGGATTTAGGAGTGTAGATTCTATTTCATTAGGAGTCTTGGGTTCCGTCCCTGGGTCAGAAAGATCCCCTGGAGAAGGAAACAGCAACCGCTCTTGTATTCTGGCCTGGAGAACCCCATGGACAGAGAAGCCTGGTGGGCTACAGTCCACAGGGTCGGAAAGAGCTGGACATGACTGAGAGACTGAGCACACGAGTACAAACGTCCTCTTCCATTGGTGAGTGTTGACGTTTACTTCTAACATGTTTTTTCAGAAGATAGCCTCTCACTTTAGAAATATTCAGAAAGGTCTGGTTAGGGAATACAATTATACTTCAGTAAAAAAAAAAAGAGAAAATTATCCCAAAACCCACCAACAGGTGGTAGCTGTACATTCTTCTTTCCTTTATGCCCACTGCAATAGAGGAACTGGGAGTCGTATAAGAATGAAAAATGAGGCCAGCAGCATGGGAATTTGGCCAAAGGGATAATAGACATGTCAGAGCAAAGACGAACGCTAAAGTCAGTGGTCAAAAGCTTGAGGAGACACAGGATTTGCATAGTCTCAACAAATCTCCTCGATAATACCTAGTAACTACAAAGGAATAAAAAAGTAACTTAACAGTGGAGAAACCTAACAATTATCCAAGTGACCAAGGTAAACATCACCAGCAATAAGACAAGCGAACATGATGAACCCCCTGATAAGCTGTACTAAAGACACATCATTTTTCTGGTTATTTTGCCCAAAATGCATAATCTCACTCCAATTAAGAAAATACACTGGACAAATGCAAATTAAGAGATATTCTATAAAATAGTGCATCACTCTTCAGAATATCAAGTTTACAAAACTTTTACAGACTGAGGGAGACTAAGAAGAAATAACATCTAAATACAACATGAAACGCTGGGCATAAGAGGACACTAGTGGAAAAAACCGGGTAAAATTCAACTAATATTTGTAGTTTAATAAATAAGGCTGTCCCAACGTTAATCTCTTATTGTTGATGTTTATACTTTGGTTTTGTAAGATGTTAAAATTATGGGAAATAGAGTGAGCAATATGAGGGAATTCTTTTTTCTGTTTGCAACTGTTTCATTCAGAATGAAAGAGATTTCTTAAAAAATAAGTGCTTACAACATGATGAAAAGAAAAGAAAATCTTAAAACTTTTGAGTCCCTGATGTAAGCCAGGTACTGTTCTAGGCACAGTGATGAGTGAGGCAGCCAAGTTCCATGCTGTCCCTTCTTTGGTAGATAATGCACACACTGATCAAATAAAGAGGAAAAGTAGAACTGTTAAATACAAACTGAAAACATTTAATAAGTCAAAATTTAATAAATATTTATAATGCTCGTTGAAATAACTCGTAAACTATTTTGCCAGTAGGATTCACGATTCACAAAATTAACATCTGTGGCACGCTCCCCTCTCTCCTGAGACAAAGCCTTCCATCTAGTGGTGAGATGGGGAACTGCAGCAATATATCCACAGCCTCGAGGTTCGAGTCGGTTCTCTTAAAATGTTTAGGGATTAAAGCATTTTTAGAGGACCTGAAACAGAAGTTGTGTTAGAACCTAGATCTCTAAACTGCCAGTCTAACCCCTCTTCCAACGTCCACAAATGTGCTGAGTAGAATCACAGCAATAGTGCAGAGGATGGCACTTGGACGCTGTTTCGGACCCAGGGATGCGTCTCCTGCATCCGCAGGCAGATGGTTTACCACTGCGCCACCTGGGAAGCCACACAGCCAAGCTGGTGAACTCAAATCTCGGCTCTGCCATTAACAACCTTAGCGAGTTACTGACATTCTCTAAGTCTTGCGCCAAATGACCCAGTAACCTGGCATCACATAGAGTTGCGGGGATCCAATTGGTTTTAAAAAATACTTCAGTGTCTGGCAGGCAGTAACTCTTCACTAAACCTTAGCTCTCCTTGCTCATGACAATCTTCTCACAACACCCAATTGTCATTACTATTCTGAAGTCTGTCTTTTCTGCTAAAAGGTAGGATTTTGAGGACAAAGATGGAGGCTCTTTGTTATTCGCTCCGTATATCTATGGCTTAACATGGTGCTTGGAACCCAGTGGGTGCCCAAGAAATGTTTTTTCAAGAAATGAATCAGGATATCCATGAATAATGAAATGACAAAGTCTCTTAAAGCCGCTCACTCTGAGCAGCAAACTTGGCGCATGTGCCTTTGGGCTTCCCCAGCGGCTCACGGCAAACCGTCCACCTGCACTGCAGGAGCCGAAGGAGGTGCGGTTTAGATCCCTGGGTCGGGAAGATCCCCTGGAAAAGGGCATGGCAGCCACTCCGGTGTTCTCGCCTGGAGAATCCCATGGACAGAGGAGCCTGGTGGACTGCAGTCCATGGGGTCATAAGGAGTTTAACACGACTGGGCGACCTAGCGCAAGCACACACTCTGTATCGAGGACGGCAGTAGGAGAGCTTTACTTCGGGCCCAGGATGCCCAGAAGCAGGCGTAAAAGCAGCCGTGTGTAGCCAGTTGTGCCAGTTGGATGCCTGAGCTAACTTTGTTGGACTTACAAGTAAATTGGGCTTATGCTTGTGCTGTAGTAATGGAACTTGCTCCTATGTAAGGGACTTACCATAGTGTTGAGGTAGGGAAATCACATAACTTATCATTGAAACCAGAGCACAAGGACAGCAGAAGTGAGCCAGGATGGAGCCATCATACTAGGATCAAGACTGCCCAATCACCCAGGCTCCGCAAGGAACAGCACACGGAGAAGGAGACAGATTCCCCAAACGCAGGACTTGGACGGGGCATTTCTCCAGTAAGAAGCCTTTGTTATTGCCATTCCATTCAGCTCCTGAAATTTTCTGAGAAAAAAAGTGACAAATCAAAGGTAAAGAGGAAAAACTGGATTTATCAGTAAATACACAAACAAATCTCTCACTCACCACTGGCCCAAATAGTGCTGTGTTTTGTTTTTCATTTTTCTCTCTCACTTTGTCATTTAAATTTGCAGCAATTTAACCTGGAGGAGACACCCTGAGCAGAGATGCCTGTCCAAGCTGACCACTGATGCACTGTGACTCAGAACCTAGTGTGATGCTACTTACAGCACGTGGTGGGTACCAGGCTTCCCAGGGCTGAGAGGTGTGGATGTGAATGCATTAAGCAAGCAGCGATTTTGTCTGAGTCACTGTGACGTCTTGTGTCCCAAACACCAGTCTGGAGGCTCAGTGTTCTTGCAAGAAGAGGGGGAACAAAAGACCGTTGATAAACTCAGAACTTCTAAGTATCAGAAGGAAGAAAGACAAGAGAAATGAAAATGAAATACCATCAGAGAACACTTGATGAAAATGTAGAGACTTTCTGGGTTTTTTGAAAGCCAGGTAAAGGATATACCCCTTCCTACTTTGCTCCCCACTCCCTTTATTTTTAAACTCGTAGTCTTTAGCTTTTAATTAATAGTAGTGTTTTGGAGTCATTTCATTTTTTCAGGAAAATTGAGCAGAGAGAATATAGAGCTTTCACGCACTCTCCTCCCCTCCCCCAGTTTCCTCAGCTGTTAACCCTGCCATTAGGATGACACATGGGTTACAGATCGTAAGCCTGCATTATTTTAGTTATTGTTATTAATTAATTTGATCACTTAACTACATTATTGTTAACTAAGTTCCATAGTTCACATCGTGTTCACTCTATATTTCACATCCTCTGCACTTGGCCAAATGTATAATGACGTGTCCTCCAGTTCGGTACCACGCAGAATGGCTTCACAGCTTGAAGTGGTGCACACAGGTTGTTTCTGTGTCTTAGCTCTTGTAACAAATGCTATAATGAATGCAGGAGCGCAGATATCAACTTCATTTCCTTAGGATATGTAACCAGAAGTGGGATTGCTGGATCATATGGTAGTTCTACTTTCAATGTTTTTGAGGAACTTCTCTACTATTGTCAATAATGGGTGAATCAACTTCCCACCCATGGTGACCAAGAGCTCCCTTTTATTTAAACTTTTGCCTCTTGAACTTTCGTCTCTTTTCAATGACGGCCATTCTAACAGGTGTGAGGTGATAGTGCGATTTTGATCTGTGTGTCCCTGATGATCAGCAATGTTGCACAGCTGTTTGTATACCTGTTGCCACGTGTATGCCTTCTTTGGAGAAATGCATATTTAAGTCCTTTGCCCACTTTTTACTGAGATATAATTGACGTATAACATTAACTCTTTGAAAACAAATATCACTTATCAATGCATAAATGTGGAATCTAGAAAAATGGTATAGATAAATTCTTATTTGCAAAGCAGAAATAGAGACACAGTCAGAGAGAACAAATGTGTGAACACCAAGGGAGGGAAGATGGGGTGGGGTGGATTAGGAAATCGGGATTGACACGAATACATTACTGATACAAGGCGTGAAATAGGCAACTAAGGAGGACCTGCCGCATGGCTTAGGGGCCTCTACTCACTGCTCTGTACTGACTTAAATGGGAACGGAATCCGAGGAAGACGGGATATATGTGTATGTGTAGTCGATGCTGGGAAAGATCGAGGGTAGGAGGAGCAGGGGGCGACAGAGGATGGCATCACCGACTCAATAGACATGAGTTTGAACAAGCTCTGGGAGCTGGTGATGGACAGGGAAGCCTGGCGTGCTGCGGTTCATGGGGTCACAAAGAGGTGGACACAAGTTGGTGACTGAAAAACAGCAGTGGCCGATTCACTTTGCTGTCCAGTAGAAGCTAACATAGCTCTAACATTATAAACCAACTACACTCAAATTAAAAAAAAAAAGAGCTCTTTGAGAGAGTGAAAACAGCCATGTTCTCCATCCCTAGCACTTTTTTTGGCCACATCTAACAGCATGCAGGGTCTTACTTTCCTGACCAGGGATCAAACCCCATGCCCCCTGCAGTGGAAGCTCTGAATCTTAACCACTGGACTACTAGGGAAGTCCCTAAGAAATTTTTCTAATAAAATATTCTGATTGATGTCTGGTTTTTTCTGTTGTGAATTTTACTCACTGCATTATTGTGAATATTGAGGGCTTCCTGGTGCTTAGAGGTAAAGAATACAGCTGCCAATGTATAAGACACAAGTTCTATCCCTGGGTTGAGAAGATCCCCTGGAGAAGGAAATGGCAACCCGCTCCAATATTCTTGCCTGGAAAATCCCATGGACAGAGGAGCCTGGCAGGCTACAGTCCATGGGTAGCAAAAGAGTTGGACACACTTAGCGACTATACAACTGAACACTATTGAGAAAGAAAGAGAAGGATGGAAGGAGAGAGGGAGGGAAAGAAAAATCTGATTCAATTTAGAGCCTAAAAAGGTTTAGCCAAAGATTCTACTAAAACGTGCACTGAATCAGACTTCCACTTATCCACAGTCTTTTCTCATGTGTATTGAGTACTAACAATCCTCCAAGAATTCAAGGCATTTCATGTATTTATTATAGTCAATACAGAATTCATGATGTTATATTTACACATACAAGGAAAATAACAGATTTTAAGACCCAGCCAAAGTTGAAGCCCTTACATTGGTCTTCCGAAGGTAAAGTGGCCACTTAACCAAGAGCTCACTGATACAAACAAGTCAAGAAAATCTAATCTTCTAAACTATTTCCCACTGACTGGATCGTATCACCTGGAGAGCACTTAAACGAGGCCCCAAAGATAAAAGAGACCGAGGGGCTTGTTTGTAGTTATAGCTTCCTCCATGATGGCCATCATCTGAGGCTTCACCAACTCGTGGGATAAGCTGGGAGGTGTCCTAGACCCATTCCGCAGAGGAGCAAACTGAGGCAGGGAGGAGGGTGAGGTGTGAGCCGCTTTTAGTCCTGGTTGGTCGCTGCGACTCCTCTGTGACCCTGAGCCTTGCTCCACCCACGCTGCTCAGGGAGAGGCCAGCTTGCCACAGAAGAGAATCATGTTGGTGTGAGAGTGCCTGATGAAGAGCAGGAAGGGGCGGTTCGCCAGGAACTGAGCTCGGACGGGAAGTCTTTTTACTGCCAGGACGTCGCCAGTGGCCACGGCTGCCTCTGTGCCCTCCTCGCTGACCTCCACGTGGGACTTGTGGATGACCTTTGATACAAAGAGGCCCTTGCCTGGTGACATTCCAGAAAGATCTGCTCTGACCCGGCTGAAGATGTCTGTCATGCCGAGGGACTCTAACAGCGAGTTGAGCTCGTACGTGATCTCCAGTTTGAATCTCGGGAGATGCACTTCCACGTCCCTCTCCACCATGCTGGACGGGCTGGTCCATTCCTGAAAGGTCTTCGAGTTCAGCTGCTTTTCTACCTAAGAGACAAAACATGAGTGACCCAACGAGAGCTGAACACACGCCCTCCATGTTAAATGCTGTTTGTTTTCTAATTCTTGGTGTCAACAATTCAACATCCGTTTCTTCTCTACCTTTAAAATGTGCTCAAGTCCTGTCTGAAAAAAGCAAAAATGTCACATGCAGCCACACCTTCCCTTTTCTCCTGTCTGCTTCTCACTGATGCTTCATAATTGAACTTCTCAGTGTGTATCCTACACTCTTTTGCCTCATTTCCTCAGCAGGTAGGCATCTCTTAAACGCCCTCTATTGCCGTGAAGTCCTCGTGTCCCATTTCCTGGATGAATTCAACCATCTCTTCTGGGCACGTACATCTGAAACATGAGTCACGTCTCCTTTATGAGCCGGTTTCTCTGGGTCACGCTCTAATCTTCCCGTGTCCTGCCCTCATTGTGCTGGAAGCTTCTGAACCCTGGATGCCCTCTGCCTTCACCCAGCAATTCAGTACCCATGTCTGTGCTCCAATTTCCCCCCAAGCAGCCTCACAACTCAGACCTCTCACCCTACATCCAGTTTCAAGAGTTTCTGAAGCCCTTCAAATTCTACCCTTGGTGATTTGAAACTCTCTGTTCAGACCTCCCTGCAGCTCCAAACCAGTGTGTCAAACCCCATCAATCTACTACAGGAGTTGAAAACTCTTTTGTCATGTTTTTTCCCATCCTGACAATATAAAATCAGACATAAAATAAAGGCGGTTTTAATTCCTAAGCCCGTTTTCCTTCTGTGCTTTTCTGCCCTGATCCAAGCTACCGTGACTTCATGTCAGACCGACCTTTTGCTCCCTCATACTTCTAAGGCATTTGCACTTGTTTTTTGCTGTGGTTGGAGCACCAGGTACTGCCTTTGTTCCACTTCATCTCCTACTTATCCAGTGAGGCTGGCATCGAGATTACCCTACTAGGATATCGTCCTGATCTCCTCACTCAAATTTGGACTCTTTCTGCTTCCACATGGCTTTCTGCAGGGTCTATCCCAGCACTCCTGACACTTCACCTCTGTGTTGTAACCACACATTCATCTGTGTTTCCAGAACACAGCAGAGTTTCCAGCATGCTGTTGACAGTGTTTGGTGTATGAATGAATAAATGAACAATTAAATAAATGAATCACAATTTAATAAAAACCATTTCTGGGACATCCCTGGCAGTCTAGTGGTTAAGACTCCACCCTTCCAATTCAGGGGGCACGGGTTTGATCCTAGTTGGGGAAATTAAAATTCACATACTTCACAGCACAGCCCAAAGGCAAAAAAGAACACTTCTAAATTGCTTCCAGCTGCTCCATGCCTCCAAATATCTTCCGCTGAAGCCCACAGACCTCCAGAGCCCTGAGCCCCCGTGCAGTGGCCACCCCTCTGACACACATGCCGGCACAGCCCACGCTCCAGAGCGCACACCCCACCCAGGGGTGTCCAGAAGGCTTCCCTGCTTTCCCGAACTAGGGGTCGAACGCAGGTCTCCCACATTGCTCTCTGAGCCACAGGGGAAGCCCGCTGTAGAAAGAGGTTTCCCAGATGTCCAACGGCCAGTGTGTGCATGTATGTGTGCATCTGTGTGTCTGTGTGTACTGGTACCACAGGCACTTCTGCCTCCAGCTGCCCTTTCTTTAAATGTAAGAATAGATTGTTCTCCCTAAATACATCATCCTGAAGTCAGGGACTTCAGGATGTCCACACTTTGCTCTCATAGCACCTGGGCAGAACTGCTGAACCTGATAGAATTAGTGACTGGTAACACTGTGTGGTCATGAAATACGCATCGCACGTGTGTGTGTACACATACACCCACGTCTTCACTGCACATTAGCATTCTCATAACCTCACCTGGTCTATGTCAGCCGTGCCCACTGGAAGCAGAATGATCATACCGAGTGTGTTGTTGACATAGGGCAGCTCCAAAACCTGCATCTGTGGTTCCTCAATGAGGGCCATTTTAAACTTCCCAGTCTGATACATCATCTCCACAGTTACACTTTTACCCTATGTTTAAAAAAAAAAACAAGTTGTAATTAGATGGTACAGTTACATATGTGTGTGTACAGGTATGCATACTGATTTTCCTTTCAGAATAACAAGGATAACTGCATTAGCACCAGAAAGGCATGGGCAAAACAAAAATTACAAAATACACCCTGTATTACATTGCTTTGCAAAGTTTATAAGCTTTTTTAATTTTAAAATGTCTGTGTTAGAGCCTGACTACTTCAGATAGTATACATACTAATAAAAATGATAGCATATATGTTTCCCCAAAACAAAGGCAAGGTCTCTAAATAAAGTGATTTATGTGGCAAAAAGAGATTATAGGATCATGTCCTTTTTTTGGATCTGATTAGAGACTCTCTGGGAGAAAAATCTACAACTAACTTTGCTGTGTTTCTAGAGAAACTATTTGCTGGAGAAAGCATGTCTGGGAAGAATGTAGACCCAGAAGAACAGTAAGAAAAGGACGGACTTTCTTCTAGCCCTGATCACCCCATTAGGTGCCCTTTGAGAAAGGTTACCGTCACTTCATGGGAGCAACAAAACCAAAATTCATGGAAGCACAAAGCCTAGAACCAGCATTTTCACTGAAACTTCCTAAATTGTCTTTAATGAATATGGCATTCTCTGTAATTGGTCATCCATCCGAAAATAAAATACTCACCTTACTTAACTGAAAAGGGGTTTTAAATGTCTCTCGTTCCTGAAACTTATTCTGCCACTGTCCTTTGAAATATATGGCATTCACCAGGACCATGACACAGGAGGGCTCAATCGTGCCTTTTCCAAAGAGGTTAGTGACTTTTCCTTGTAATAAAAAAACAAGAATAAATAATGTATTTGGATTTGAACTTATTGATAGTAGAGAGTTGAAGAGTTACAAGAAATCTGGAGCCTTTGTTAAGGCTAATTATAGATTTGAGATGCCAGAAGGATTCCTTCATCTGTGGCCATAAAGCATGTCCTTGTCAAATGATGTTTATTTCAAAGAATATTGAAAGCTTTGTTACTTCTAATCAGAAGTTGGCATTCAAGGAATTCCAAGTATATTAGCTATGAATCAACCTGTCATATCCAATGCTTTCTTATACATAACTGCTTTTTTAAAAAATTCTATAATTCTTTTTAAAAAAATTCCTATAGTGTGTTAGCCACTCTGTTATGTCCCAATCCTTGGGACATAGCCCGCCTCGCCCACCAGGCCCGTCTGTCCATGGGATTTTCCAGGCAAGAACACTGGAATGGGTTGCCATTTCCTTCTCCAGGGGGTCTTCCTGACCAAGAGATCAAACTTGAGTCCCCTGCATTGCAGGCATATTCATTACCATCTGAGCCACCAGGGAATCATCTCCTGTGGCTTAATTTTAATATCTATCAGGCTTTATAGTTACTAGTACCTCACCAGTTGCAAATAGGTTACATATTCCAAAGACTCACTGGTCCTTTCAGTATGCTAACTTTAGTGTATCACTAGCATATATGCCAACACTTGAAGTAAAAATGTATCTGAAAAGTCAGGATTTATAAAACTATACCAATAATTTCTTGCTGTAAATATATTGATCAAAATGGAACACCAAGCCCTCTTGGAGCATTTTGGACTGTTGCAATTTATAGCATTTTTTGGAATATAATCTATCATATAATATGAAACAGGGGTATATGAAATATCAGACTTTAAGCTTGATGAGAGCTTTCATTTTTATTGAACTTTTGGACCAAACACAATACCTAGCATGTAATAACCATGATGAACATCATTTGATTATATATATACATATGTGTATACATACATATATGTGCATACATATACACAACTGAATGGATAAATAAATAAATACACAAATTAGTGACAAAATAACAATAACAGTCTAAATAAATATGCAGCATGTGGATCTGTAATGACAGACAACACTAATCAATCTACGCTCAAAATTTTTACAAAACTTTTATGTGCCAGGCATTATTCTAGGCACAGAGCACTAAATTGAGGCCAGAACACTAATCTAAACAAACACATCTAGTTTCCCCGTTAACGTTAACTCAGCAAGTTTATCAACACAGCTCAAATAAAGTTTGGAGACACGTGGTTGACTTATCCTCACCATCAGTTTTGCTTTCAACCCAAGCATTAATGATTTTCCTTGTTTCTTCAGCAGACCGTTCAAAATCAACAGTTTGCAGCCTGGCTTGATACAATTTCTCAGAACAGTGTAAGTATTGCTGTAAAAGAAAGGACAGTTGCATAACACCAAAATAATAGTTTAAGGAAAGTTATTGCTTAACTAGATTCTTTTGTGCCTGAATCCAGGGAAAGCTTAACTGAGAGTAAAATCTGGCCCTTGACCCAGTTCTTGCCCTGAGCCGCGTCCAGCTGCGGCTGGAACATGCTTACGTGACTGCTCACAGCCCATGTGGTGGGAGTTTTTCAAGACGAATCCTGGGATATCAGTATCTTCTGACACAGACAGAGACAACCTAATGAAACTAATGGGGAGCTTCTCAAGTCAGCTTCTCACGTCAGATGTAATCATCATGGTCTCAAGTACAATTACGCCCAGATCATGGAAGCTTTGAGGGAGACCAAAGAACAAGAGAGGGGCCCACGGCTGTTAATCCCCTCACTTCAGGTCCTCTCCGCAAACGTTCTCGTTATGCTGCTAGGGCTATAGAAGGAAATACCTCTGAAATATCTGTGATACCAAGATGGGCCACACTAAGTTGCCAAGACTCTGACAATCCAAATCTTGTTGAGTATAAGATGTGGCCTGCACCTCCAGGCGAGGGAAGAACATTAGAAAGTCAAGGCTATATCTTGCTTCACCCAGCTGACGTGTAAGTTGTTGTTGCCCAGTTGCTCAGTCATGTCCGACTCTTTGTGACCCCATGGACTGCAGCATGCCAGGTTTCCCTGTCCTTTACTATCTCCCGGAGTTTGCTCAAACTCATGTCCATTGAGTCGGTGATGCCATCCAACCATCTCATCCTCTGTCATCCCCTTTCCTGCCTGCCTTCAATCTTTCCCTGCATCGGGGTCTTTTCCAATGAGTCAGCTCTTCTCATTAGGTGGCCAAAGTACTGGAACTTCAGCTTCAGTCCTTCCAGTGAATATTCAGGGTTGATTGACATCTAAGTAACACTAGTCAAACCAAAGCTGTGTCACTGAATCTAGGATTTCACCTCAGTCATCGCAGGATAAGGTAGTATTTAATATACAGAAAGATGGGTTTAGATTGGGATCAAATCTAAGCTTTATCACTTTATGTCTGTGGCCTTTATAGAATCTGCTTAATGATTGTAGAACTGATAACAATTTTATAACTATATCTTACAGGACTGTGTAAGGAATATATGAGATTAAGTAGAATGACTGGCATGTAATAAACACTCAGTAAAACTGTATATGTTAATGCCATTGGAAAATGGCATCATTAGTGTTAGAATTTGGGAACTAGAAAGAACATAGTCTAATCCTCTCATCTTACAGGTGGAAGGGATTTGTCCAAAGTCATGCCTCAATGGGAACAGCTCTCTTGGCTCCCAGCCCAGTTTACTTTCCATTAACTCTCAATATTCTGCCATTAAGGACCTTTGAAAAAGAGATAAGAAATATATTTTATTTTCTTTCTGGTTCATAAGGAATAATTATTACCAAATTTATTTTGCGCTTCATCCATGACCTTACTCTTGGACAACATCTGCGATTTGCAGGAAGTTATGTGACATTTCACAACCTTAAATAGGAGTTTGGTAAAAACCATTTCACTGAAACTCTAACTCTGCTCAAATGCTCAAATGCAATCTCTTAAAGATGAACACCTTGTTACACTTCTTATCCTTCATTTTATTTTATAATGTGAAATTCAGATGATGCCAAGAAAGCTGCTGACCACTGTTCCAAAGGGACTTACCTCATGGAATGCCATCGCCTTTGTCCCATAGAGTCTGTTGGCGATGCTGAGGATATAGTTAGAGTCTGACCGATTGATCTGGGAGAAAAGGACTCCTAACTCTGAGTGAATCCTTCCAGCTTGGCTGCACTGAAGCACCAGTAAATAAAGAATGGAGTATTAAGTTACTTGATTTCTTGCCATTAGAGAGTATAAATAATGTAAACAATAACCAGACAGCAAGATGTTAGCCTCTGAATAGAAGGGCCGTGAATATGAACAAAGCCAGAGTTGGCAAGCTGAGAGCCTTCTCCTTCTCTAGATTTCCTCTCCCACAACAATCTCGGCACTCTGGGACTTTGGCTACAGACCGTGTGCAGAACTGTAAACCACTGCAAATATATACGGACTTGTCAGCTCTCATGGTTTAATCCAAAACCAGACATTTTAATGAAGAGATCCTAGTGGAGATCTTCAGAGTGATCATCCAAGTTTGATTGTTGCCTTTGTACCTAAAGAATCATTTTCCTTCTCTATCTATCATGCTCCTTTCAATGTCTCCATTTTCTATGTGATCATTTAATCACATACTGAGCTCTTTATTGAACTGAACTGACACACCCATCTGTCCCTCACAGAAGCAATTCATTTAAGCATGTGGCTTTTTTTTAATTGAAGGATAATCGCTTTACTGAATTTTGTTGTTTGCTGCCAGACCTCAGCATGAATCAGCCACATGCATGCATATATCCCCTCCCTTCTGAACCTCCCTCTGCTTCCCTCCCCATCCCACCCCTCTAGGTTGGTACAGAGGCCCTTGTTTGAGTTCCCTGGGACTACAGCGAATTCCCGTTGGCTATCTCTTTTGCATATGGTCGTGTAAATTTCCATGGTATTCTCTCTATATATCTCACCTTCTCCTCCCCTCTCCCCACGGCTTTGATGCATCTGAATTCATGGAAATTGTAGGGTTTATGCCTATATTCCCCAAAGTGAAAGTTCCCAAACCATGGGCTCTAATCTCCTAACAATAAGGGTTCCATGAAGCAGGTATTCTATGACTCTAGGCATTTATGTCTTTCCTCAATCAATCACAATCAACATACATATATTTTCATGCAGCAGTTCTATTTAATTTTGATGTCAAAAGTCATCCTTTTATTAGAAAGAACAGAGACCATAGTCCTGGAACACGTGGGCTGGGTGACATCAGGCCCTGTTTTCCTGCTATAGAATTAAAAGGTAAAGCATCGGGTTCTTTCTCAGTCCCCTCATTAGACTGAGGACCTGACCCTGCATAAAAGAACCTGGCAGACTCACCATGGGGCACAGTCCATAAGAGAACAGAAAACTGAATGAGGATGACAAAAACCAGATGATAAAATCTGGGGGACTTTACTACGGTTGTTATTATCACTGCGTTAAACCCTATTGGCCATAGTCACCCTCAGGAGGAGTAAAGGAGGAAACCGGGGATTCACCTCCTGCTCTCTTAGGAATCAGTGAAGGGCTCTGCCACTCGGCGCCTGGACTGTGTTGTTTCTTGGTGCTTTTTTATCAAAGAGCAAGCGACAGCTCAGCGGAGATAGTATCATACCTTAGCCAAGCCCTTGAACTCTGGTCCTGATGATTCTACAATATGATTAAAGTGAAGCACCTAGAAAAAAGATGAGATAGATTGCCATCAAAAGCAACATATAGTCTACAGAGGCTGACAGTTGCAAGTTTTTCCTCTTCAGATAAAGACCAGCGGTGAGAGCTAACGTTTAATGATGCTATATCACAAATCCTGAACTAAGCCTTTGCGTATCTTACTTAATCCTCCCGACAACTTTTAAAGTTGATACTGTCTACTAAAGTAGACACTATCATCCTCATTTTCTGTTAGGGAAACTGAGTTCATGAGGTTAATCCACTTGGCCCCCGACTCTTACTGCCTGTCTGGCCCCAGGCCCTGAGCCCTGGTTCACAGACTCCTCCGCTCCTCCCCCACTGCTGCCAGGCCAGCACTGACAGTAAATTTCAGTCACTTATGTGTGAAAGCATCGATGGCAAGAAAGAGATGGAGCACGGCATGCACTGTGTTATTTGCATTATAAGGTATAGCCTTATCTAAGCCATTAGTCCTGAGAAATACGCTTTGCCCACATGTGGCTCTTCTTTCACAAGGTGGCAGCGTTTTCCGGGTATGGAGGTGTAAGTCCTTCTGAGGAAGACCCCCAGGCCACCCAGGACTCCTGCTGCGCCCAGTACCTTCTCCATCTGCCCTGCGCTGTTTCCTCTGGCTCCCAGGAGGATCATACTAAGAGCATAAAGAAGACTCAGCGGGGAGAAGAAGACATTGTCTCCTGCGTGGTTATAGTTCAGCTCCTTGAACACATCCAGACAAAATTCAACATTTGCTGTGCTGAGGGCATCCATTTTAGGCAAAGCCCTACCTGAGAATGGAAGGGAAAAAAAATCTCTGACTTACCTGGAGGCACAGATTATATCGAGCATTCAGTTATGACATTCCGTGAAAGTAAGCATCTGAGCCCACTGCTTCATGAAAAGTTACAGCCTGTTGTCATACTTTCTGAGGAGCTAATAAATGCTGGGGTGGAGGAAGGCCCTTCACAGTAGCTTTTTATTCTCATGAAGAGAAGATCTACTGTTCTCTTCAACTAGTACTTCAAAGCTCTCTCTCTATTATTTGTGTACATTTAAGAGTGATGGCTAATTTTTCTGGAACAAAAACACAGAA
This sequence comes from Odocoileus virginianus, assembly GCF_023699985.2. NCBI lineage: Eukaryota > Metazoa > Chordata > Mammalia > Artiodactyla > Cervidae > Odocoileus > Odocoileus virginianus. The sequence continues at coordinate 1,181,500 of NW_027224343.1, read as the reverse complement.
GAAATTTGATCCCTTGGCTCTTACTTTCCACGCTTTAGGTACTCTCCTCATCCTGGAATCTGTACAGAAAAGTTCTTGAGCTACACAGCCCTGCCAGAAGAGATCCTCCCCAACCAGCTCCCGTCTCCAGTCTCCATCCCATCCCTCCTGCAGAACCAAGGTGAAAGACGGCGGGCAGGCTTGGTCTCTCTTGATATTCTCTGCACATTTCTTCTCCTTGCTGAGCCTTATCTCCTGTCTCCTCCACAAAAGTAAGGGGATCCTAGCAAATAGGTCATGCCATCCAAAGGTGGCCAAAGTCCTCAGCCTCACAAGACATCAGGAAAAATGGAAGAAAAGAGGAGGAAAATTTGAGAGGAAAGAAAAGATGCTGGGAATGAGTGTTCTCTAAGGACAGCGGCACGTCAGGAAGGAGGAATTTATTTGTTGGATCCCCCAAACATTTACTGAGCACAATCGAGCATCATTCTTACCCTCGGGAGTGTTTCACTTTCTAGGACCCTCCATTGCCAACAAACACTTTCTTCCTTTAACCTCCTGGTCATCATTCTCTCTTGCCCCATCACTGGCTCATCCAGCCACGCCTTTGGAGCCACCTCAGTCTCTTTCAGGATTTTTCTCACATTCTCAAACTCTGGACACAGTAAAACATCAGGATGCAAATCTCTGCCTTCTATACTGTTCTAGTTTAGTTGTTCAGTCACATCTGACTCTTTGCAACCCCATGAACTGTAGCCCTCCAGGCTCCTCTGTCCATGGGATTCTCCAGGCAGCAATACTGGAGTGGGTTGCCATTTTCTTCTCCAGGGGATCTTCCCAAACCAAGGATCCAACCAGCATGTCCTGCATTTCAGGCAAATTCTTTACCACTGAGTCACCAGGGAAGTGACCCCCTCCCAGCCTTGTATTACATTTTTTAATATATTTACCACATATATTATAAATGTGTGAATTTTATACATTATGTATACATGACTTTATGTAAATATAAGCAATGTTTATGTTTATCTACATAAATAAAACACATATATGTAGTATACGTGTATCTGTTGCCTGACCTTCTCTCTAGAGTACCATCTGCGTTAAAGCAAGGAGTTTGCTTTTTATGCTTTATTCCAGCACCAGTCCCGACCCATTCACTAAATGTCTATGATACACGGATGTACACAGAATACTGAGGAAGCTCAGGGGGGACAGAACTAACCCAAGAGTCACAGGAAGACTTCCTGGAGAAGGTGATGTCCTACTCCCCCTTGAAGAACGAAACAGGTCACCCAGGTATACACATAAAGGAAGATCATTACTGACAGAAGATAAAACATGAGCAGGGACTCAAAATCCTGAAAGAGAAATTTGTATCATGAGAGTGCAACATAGGAAGCCAAAGGTGGCGGTTGGTAGGGACGGAGAACAGGCAGAAATGTCCGGAGGCCTTGCACGCCCCACTGAGGAGAGATCAGAGGGAGCCCCAGAGCTCATGAAGTCGGGGCTCCAGGCTGCCTGCTCGGAGCTCCCGTCCGCTTTGGGAGCTCCAGCTCTTGGTCTCCTGACTTCGATTCTCTTCTCAGAGGTCTCCTTCCCTCCCTTTTGCAAGCTGCTCTAACAGCCACCACTGAAACTCACCCACAATCACTCCAGCAAGCACGTCTCCCCTCTTTCGAGCACTTTCAAATTCTCCCCATGTAGCACATTTTTTAAAATGTTATTTGCGTGCTGTCTAGTCCTTCCCTTCCATTCCCCTATTCTGTGCTGAGAGATGGATTTCAAGGTACAGTTTTCATGTAGAATGTCCTTCAGAAAAGCCTTCCCACTCCTCAGGAATAAGCCATGATTGGTTTAAGCCAATTGAGGCATTCTTTATCCCATATCAGTGAAAAAAATATGAAAGTGTAAGTCGCTCAGTTGTGTCCGACTCTTTTCGGCGCCATGGACTGTAGCTCCTCCATCCACGGGATTCTCCAGGCAACAATATTGGAGTGAGTTGCCATTTCCTTCTCCAGGGGATCTCCCCTATCCAGGGATCAAACCCACACCTCCTGTGTTGCAGGCAGATTCTTTGCCCCCTGGGCCACCAGGGAGGCCCTAAACGGCAAACTCTCACTTAGGAGAAGAGTGAGAGCTGGTGCAGCACGGTGACAGTGGGGAATAACGCGGTACTGTGCGCTCGAACGCTGTGAGAATAGATCTTAAGCTTGCTCGTCATACACCAAAGAAAGGTTTAACTCTGCGAGGTGCGTGCGTGCACGTGTGCTAAGTCACTTCAGTCGTGTCTGACTTTTTGCAACCCTATGGACTGTAGCCCACCAGGCTCCTCTGTCCACAGGATTCTCCAGGCAAGAATACTGAGTGGGTTGCCATTTCCTCCTCCAGGGGGTCCCCCTGACCCAGGGATGGAACTCCCTCTCCCGCACTGGCAGGCAGGTTCTTTACTGCTAGCACCACTGGGGAAGCCCCATCACTATATGTTAAATATATACAGTTATTCTTGTCAGTCATCCCTCAATAAAGTTAGGGGGGAATAAAATTTTAAAAATCAGAAGGTATGGCAAACCTTGCCAGTAAGACAGCAGACTTTGCTGCAAGATTTCTGGAAAATTCCTTCTGATAAAAAGAGACTCTCAGAAGGAAATCAATGCTCTTCTTTGTTTTAGGGTTGTTTTGCTTTCATGTGGCCACTGATGCAGCAGCTATTGTATAACCAAACCAAGGTGTCAGAGAGCATGATGGAAAGAATCTGAGTGTCTGATGACACGCCTTTGAGTGGAGGCATTAACCCACCTGGATCTGCCTATCTTGGGACTTTTTTTGTCCCATAAGATAATAACATCCTCCATCTTAGTTGAGTCTTCTGATTCTTGCAGCTAGAGGCGTTTCAAGTCTCTTTAGGAATTTCTTTACACATCCTTGTCCACCTGGACCAATTAGACCACTGACCTCACATGTGTGCTTTCTGATAGTTTTTCCTTCATTAATCCCACAGGGAGATGGAACGATTTCTTTCTTCTTTGTCTCATCTTCTAGATCAGTGGTTCCCAACCTTTTTGGCAGCTGGCATTCTGGCTAATGCCAGGGACTGGCTTCATGGAAGACAATTTTTGCATGGACCAGGGTGGGGGTAGACTTCAGGATGATTCAAGCACATTTATTGTGCACTTTATTTTTATTATTATTACATCAGTTCCACCTCAGATCATCAGGCATTAGATCTGGAGGTTGGGACCCCTATTCTAGATTACAGTTGTGCCTTCCTTTGGAATCCTAGTTTAGGTTTATATTCTCTAGGCTATTAAGACAGGTGAACAATCTACATCTCCACCTGTGTGTATTTATTTTAGTTACTAATTTACCTTGTTTGCCACCCATACCTACCTGAGCTGAGCTCTCTGGAAGTGTATTCTCTGGTTGCTGATTTAGGCACCGCATATAGTTTCTCACTAACACAGCACTTCACGCACTGGGAACCAAGCAGAGCCAAGGGCCAAAGCCTCAGAACTGGGACAGGGAGGAGAGTGCCTGGCTGAGCGCTAATCAGGCAGAGAGAGACTGAAGGGAAGTGTGTCCCTCGTGGACTTTCAAAATAAGGGCCCATGACATTTACGGGGTCAAAAAGATGGCCATACAACCCTGTCATCGAAACTCATTGTCCTAAAATAACCTTTAAGGACTAAATGCTGCACGCTCCACTCACCAGCCCACCCAGCCTGGCAGTTACATTGCACCGAGCCTAGACCATACCCTTCTCTGCTCTTCCCAGTTTTTTAAAGGTTTGGCTGATCTTACCCAATGAAAATACTAGTACGTGCCTTTAACTAGATGCTGTTCTGCAAGTTAATTTCAGTATTGCTCTCTGCAACATGCCTGATAATAACAGTATCTCTGGAAGCTCTTCGTTCAGTTACTTTAATAACATTTTAATAACGAAAGCACATGCCATAATGAAGCATGTCCAAGCCAGACATGCTTCATAAGGCATTCTGGCTAACGCCAGGTTCTGGGATGCAATTTCTGATTTATAAGCAAATGTGAGTTTATTCTTCTTAAATCTTTGTCCTATTTTCATTATAAAACAACCTGCCTACATAGCATAGTTACTGTAGCCCAACAGTTACTGGGATACCCAGGGAGAACTTGGAATATACTGATAGAGTACTTATTGTGCTGTTTTTGCTGGTGTTCAGTTGCTAAGTTGTGTCCGACTCTTTGTAACTCCATGGACTATAGCCCACCAGGCTCCTCTCTCCATGGGATTTCCCAGGCAAGAATACTGGAGTGGGTTACCATTTTCTTCTCCGGGGAACTTCCTGGACCAGGGATCGAATCTGCGCCTCCTACATTGGTAGTGCTGTCTTTACCACTGAGCCCCCAGGGAAGCCCTTATTATGTCCAGGCACCTTCCTTTCACTAAACATTTTGTGTTTTTGTCTGCTTTTTTATCCATAAGCATAAAAAATTGAGGTAATCACATCTCTCCGTTCTTAGCATGAGCCATCATTGGGCTACAGAAGTCATCCTCTCCTTGGCTTATTACCTTCAATCCACAGATCCCCTTTCTCCTCCATTCCTACAGAAGACAAAGTTTGTTTAAAGCATGTTCTTCTATTTGTGTGTTCATGTATAATATTGCTTTCTTTATGTACGCATTTTGTACTTTCATAAATGAGTTTATGTTGCTTTTCTACTTCGTGTTATGTTTTTTGATTCAGCCGCGGGAACTTCCTTGGTAGTACAGCGGCCAAGACTCCAAACTCCCAGTGCAGGCAGCAGGCAAGTTTGAAATCTGGTCAGGGAACTAGACCCCATACGCCTCAACCAAGAGCTTGCATGTAGCAATTGAAAGATCCCATGTGCTGCAACTAAGACCCGTGCAGCCAAATAAATGAATATTTTTTAGAAGATTCATCCATGTTACTCTGAAAACATAATCTGTTACTTCTGGGTAACTGTGCTTTTATGTTTTCACCACATTTGGTGCATCCACTCCTCAGGGACAGACACCCAGTGGCTTCCTAGTCTACACCATCAGAAACACTGCTGGGGGCATCGCCTCCCGCACACTCCCTTACCCACCTGGGTGGGAACTTCTTTGTAAAGGAGATGGCTGGATCACAGGGCTCAGGTATACATCAATCACCACAGACACATTACTCAGACTCTGTCTTGCAGAATGGGTCATGTGACCGTGGTGTTGCAGATGAGACAGTAAGGACTTGGGAATTCACACACTGCCGCCATGTAAATATGGGTCCATCTCTTCTGAAGCCTACGCTTTTTCCACATGCTGTCATACACTATTCATATTAGCATTTCTGTGTGTGTGCATGCGTGTGTGCACATGCACGCTAGGTTGCTTCAGTTGTGTCTGACTCTGCGACCCCATGGACTGCAGCCCACCAGGCTCCTCTCTCCGTGGGATTCTCCAGGCAAGAATGCTGGAGTGGGTTGCCATGCCCTCCTCCAGGGGATCTTCCCGACCCAGGGGTCGAACCTGCGTCTCTTATGTCTCCTGCGTTGGCAGGCGGGTTCCTTACCACTGCAGCTGCCTGGGAGGCCCCCGTGCAAACCTTTACTTGAGATGAAATGATTTTTATTACGCTGTGGTTATTACAAAATAGGGATAATTGTTAACATTTAGGGATAAATGATAACATTCTACCAGAAAAATTATGAAATTTGTCCGAGATGTTAAGCATTAATAGGCTTAATCTGATAGTTAATAAAACGGTATTATTTACCTTACTTCCCAGTTAGATTTTATCACTTTTCAAACATTTAGAGCACAAAACTAAGAAGGAAAACTTCAGGCTCAAGTTTTTCTTAAAAATGATTAGGAATATGTAATTAAAATTAATTAATGAGCTGTGGTATTTGTTTATTTGCAAGACTGAGTTTTAACTATTGTTAACCCAACACTTGAGAATTCTACTTCCTCCATTTATTTTCCAAAATTCGGCCTTTCTAGCTGTTCAAAGAGTTCTTTCACAACAGAGTCTCCGTGCTAATCTTATACCCAACTGATTTTATGTGGTTACCTTAACTGAACAATTTCCTCTACACCTGGTTACCGTGTGTACACAGGTACTCGTGGATGAGGTTACAGGTTCTTGTTCATTGCATAGGCTAGTCTTCATCGCTAGATTTAACATTTATTGAGAGTAGGGAAAATTTACCTGGAAATTATCAGTGTCTTGCACAGTCACGCAGGAATCAATATGTATTAGCAAAAGGGACATTCTACACATTTTACAATTTCTGGTCTCATTAATATTACCCAGTCAGTTTCAGGATAGAGGAACCCTTGGAACACAGAAGCTCCAAGGCATGTGGATCCCACCAAAGATATAAGCTACAGTCCATGGAGTCACAAAGAGTCATACACGACCAAGAGACTCACACACACAGGGAAGATGCCACCCAGGCAGGAGGGCAAGTTGGAAGTGTCCTTAGAGGTAGAAGGACTTCAAATTAAACCTCAAAGACAAAGAATGGCAGACATTTTCTTTCAGAGCACCTCTCTATCTGCTTTTGGGATAAAAAAAAAATGCCTCCCAAGCAGTAGAGATGTGTCATCTTGAAGCTGTCATGGGGGAAGAAAGACAGAAAAATAAAAGGATGCCCAAGGCTGCAGCTCTTCTAGGTTGAGAAAGTGAGACTTTTGTTCAGGAAGCAGGAGGAGAGAACGCGCCTTAAAAAGGGAGCCTTGCTGCTGTTTACTCGCTAACTCATGTCCGACTCTGTTGGCCTCATGACTGTGGCCCACCAGGCTCCTCTGTCCACGGGATTCTCCCAAACAAGAACACTGGAGTGGGTTGCCATTTCCTCCTCCAGGGGATCTTTCTGACCCAGGGATGAACCTGCGTCTCCTGCATTGGCAGGCAGATTCTTTACCACTGAGCCACCAGGGAAGCCCCTTAGAAGGGAATGTTGACAACTAAGAGATTGCAAGAAGCCTCAGGGTCTGGATTTGTCCTTCTGGGGGACGTACATCTCCCAGGGTGGCTAAGACACCAAGTTCTTAAAACCTGGTGCAGAGCCTGGCTAAATTCTTAACCATTGCATACAACAGCTTTTCTAGTGCCTCTTCCCCTTCCCTAAATCAGGGCTAATCTTTTACTCTCAGGCTCTGTCCTTCAAACTTTGTAAATTTCACAATGTGCTTATTGATCCTGGAAGTAGTAGGAACTTTGGAATGGCCACCCCATCACACAAACACAAACCATGAGATTTTACATTTGTTTACAGAATGCACTTACACCTTAAGAGACTAATGTTAAAGCCCTAAGAAGAAACGTAGACCCAGAAAACTAAAGAATTCTTCCCCACACATAAAGTTTTTGCTAAGGCATTTCCAGTGAAGTTAAGATCCTCTAAGGAACTAAGACGTGCTTCATCACATGGAGCCGACAGCCATGTATGACCAGCTGTGTTCTGAATAAGAGTTATTAGGGAGTTTATAAAAAATATCCACAGAGTTCTGTTTCGCTAAACAAATCGGAAATCTGAAATCAGTTTCACCTGCCTCAGAGACTTAAAAATGCACACTATCAGTGACATTCAGACCAGTTAAGGAATGTAGTAACAAAAAACCACCCTCATTAAAGAGTAAGTTTCCCCCTCATCTTGGATCATGGCAACTCTGTTCAAATGCCATAGTTTATTGTCTATATCTGCTCCCCTGTGACAAGAAGCACAGATGAAATGATAAAGCACAAAGCTACTTCTCTTTACCTTTGTTGTTTTTCAGGGGTGAAGTAGACAGTCGGGCAGGAGATGTGCAAGCTGCGTCTCTGAAGAGGAAATACAAGCCTTTACCTTCTGCCCCTCCCTTTCCCTGCGTGCTCTTAATGATTCAGCTCTCCACCTGCCAGGCGGAAAGGACGGCTCTGAGGAGGAAATCCTCCTGAAAGGCCCCAGAGCTGCGCCAGGAGGCTCTCAGGATGGCCACCAGCCAGAGGTGTGTCTCCCAACGCTGGAGAAACACGCATATCAACGCCCCCTGCTTTGCTAACGGGGAAGCATTGTCGAGCCTAACCTCTGTTCAAGAAGATAAGCTGTCTTTCTCAAAAGAATAACTTGAACCCATTGAAGTCCATGGTGCCATATTCAGCATGGGAAGGGCAGCCGGAGTCACGAGCATGCACAGAGCTACTCCAGGGGAAGCGCTCCAGCAGTGAGCTAAGCTGCCTGACCTGAGGCACGCTCATCCTGAGATCTCCTGAGCCGTCTTGCAGAAGCAGTCTGCTGGCGGGTAATTCCTGTCCCATAAAAAGAACACAAGAATGAGCTAGACCAAGAGTTATTCTGTGGTTTCCATTTAAAAGCTTGCTAGGAGCCACAAGCCACCCCACCTCAGGTGAGTTAGGAGGTGTGATCCAGTGCCGTGTAAGAGAGACTAGAGATGATGGATGAAAACTGGAGACAAAAAACAATGTTTGGGACGCACAGTCACCAGGATCAGCACCGTGAGTGAAGGCCACCTCCCCTGGGCTCCCCGGCCAGGTGATATCCCGGCTGACGCTGACACCACTGCCCGGGAGGGCTGGGCTGCACCGTGTACCATGTGAGAACGCTCTCCACGGAGCTTTTCTCTTCCTCGGCGGCGTGCAACCCGTCCTCTCTGTCAGAACTGCACCCTCTACAAGACACAGACGAGAAAAGTCAGGTTTGAAATTAGGCCCCTACTCTCCAGTGTCCCCATGAGAGTCTCTGGAAAGTACTTGTACACAACCATCTACAGAGAATTAAAGAGTCCCAAACCTGCCCCATCTTTCTCTGCTCAGAGAGAGTGCTTTCTGAAGTCAGCCCCTTCCAGTACGGAGTTTCTGTCCTTTGGAATCGTCATATCCAAAGTTAAGGCCGATTCTCTCCCTTTTCATCTTGCTCTGATCTATTTTTCCTTGTTGTTGAAATGTAGTTGATTTACTATGTTGTGGTAGTTTGAGGGCTACAGCAAAGTGACTCAGATTTTATACATGTACATATATATATTCTTTCTTCAGATTCTTTTTCATCATAGGCTATTATGAGAAGGAAATGGCAACTCATTCCAGTATTCTTGCCTGGAAAATTCCACTGAGAGAGGAGCCTGGCGGATTACAGCCCACAGAGTCGCAAAGAGTCAGACACGACTGAACACACAGAACGATAGCTTATTATAAAATACTGAATAAAGTTCACGGAGCCTATCACTTGAACTTTTTAAATAGTTCAAGGAAGAACCTGGAGGCAACTAGGAAGGCCCGTGATCTTAGGGGAAGTTGCTTGAACAGTGTTCTAGTGCGGAATCTAGGATGCAACATGTGGCAGAGCATATTGGAGAAGAGCCCTCCCTTCGGGTGAAGTTGAGATGTAAACGATGCTGCAGGAAGCAGAGCTGACGAGGTCTTGTGTCTGCAACCTCAGCCTATAGAGATGGGGAAAGACAGTGAGTGTGTGTGTCAGAACCTTCCTGCCAGCCTCCCTTCCCAGAGGAAGGAGGTTATGAGAGCAGCTACATGAGCCAGGACCCCTCCTGAGGCTTTGGCGGGACTATCGGTGAAGGGTGAGTGTGGGCACAGAACTGAGAAGCCCAAGAGCTGCTCTGGAGGGATGGAACCACAGCAGGAAGGGAAACGGGCAAACGGGAGCCAGTTTAGACTGAGCTAGTTGCTCTTAGCCCCCAGCAAGTGCCACTCAGACCTGGGACCAGCCACCTCCGCAGGGCCCTGTTTGGCTTCCTGACCCACAATCACAAACAAATGAAATGGTCCTTTTAAGACACTCAGTGCTGGCATCATTTGCTGTGTGTGTTAGTCACTCAGTCGTGTCCGACCCACAACCCCATGGACTGGAGCCCGCCAGGTTCCTCTGTCCCATGGGATTCTCCAGGCAAGAATGCTGGAGTGGGTTGCCATTTCCTCCTCCAGGGGATCTTCCCGACTCAGGGATGGAACCCATGTCTCCTGTTTGCCTGCGTCTCCTGCAGTGGCAGCCGGATTCTTTACCGCTTGAGCCACCTGGGATGGAGCACTGACTGATATCTGAAACTGCAGATACCTGACGCCTCTGTGGAACCCCAGCATAGCCTCCTCTGACAGCCCGGGGCCCTGAATTTTTGCCAGTTTGGCTCACCAGGGTTGATCTGTTTCCTGGATTTCTCAGCCTTTCAGCAAATCACCTCCACCCCAGCCTGGCACCAGCCTCTGGGTTTCCACGTTCCTTAGAGACTGCAGTCCACAGGGTTTGTGTTACAGCATGGGGAGACAGAGTTCAGCTTCTCCAAGAGAGGCTTACCCAGGAGATGCACAGCCAGACAGGTAGGAGTTACCGTACAGTAGCCACACTGTTGGTTTTAGGTTCTAACCTGTGCGTTGACTGTCGCTGAAAGCAGGAAATAGTGAATGTTATGTGCGCTTATTACCTGAGGTTTGTGTTTACAATAGAGTCTTATTTGGAGAGGTTAAAAGAAAAGAAACTTTTCCAGGGCTAAGATCCAAAAGGGAACATTTGGGGCAGGAAGAGAAGTTGTTTTTAAGGGATGTGAGCGGTGGAAGTTGGTATACAAATCACAGAGTAAATGCAGCGTCACTAAGCAGTTTAATTAATGGACTCTTTTGGGGGCTTCCCAGATAGCTTTATTGGTAAAGAATCCACCAATCAATGCAGGAGACGCAGGGGATGTGGATTCGATGCCTAGGTTGGAAGATCCCCAGAGCAGGAAATGGCAACCCACTCCCTTATTCTTGCCTGGAGGGTCCCAAAGAGTTGGACACAACTGAAGCAAATTGGCACATGCACGCACTCTTTTTTAAGTGAGATAAATATAAAATATTTAACACATCCACTTGTAAAATAAATAAAAGATTTAAAACAGAACACTAGATTTAATATGCATAAGTATACTAAAAATTTCTATAGTTGTTCAGTCACTCAGCTGTGTCCAACTCTTTGAGATTCCATGGACAGCAGCATGCCAGGCTTCCCTGTCCTTCACCATCTCCCAGAGTTTTGCTCAAACTCATGTCCATTGAGTCAGTGATGCCATCCAACAACCTCATCCTCTGTCACCCCTTTTTTCCTGCTGCCCTCAGTCTTTCCCAGCATCAGGGTCTTTTCCAGTGAGTCAGCTCTTCGAGTCAGATGGCCAAATTATGGGAGCTTTATACTAGGCAATAAAAGAAGAGGGGAAGGAGCCAGAAGTCAAGGTGGTGGGTAGAAGCAGAGAGATGAGGGCGGGGGAAAGATGTGGGTGTGTGCTCAGTCCTGTTGGACTCTTTGCGACCCCGTGGACTGTAGTCTGCCAGGCTCCTCTGTCCGTGGGATTTCTGAGGCAAGAATAACTAGAGCAGGTTACCATTTCCTCCTCCAGGGAATCTTCCCAACCCAGGTATTGAACCCATGTCTCCCAGGTCCCCTGCATTGCAGGCGGATGCTTTACCGCTGAGCCCTCAGGGAAGCCCAGAGATGTGGTGGGAGCCAGAGGAGCAGAGGAAAGAAACGGAGGAACTGCAGGCTGGCAGGAAGGGAGTGGGTGGGGGTTGTGGAGGAAGAGACCATGGCCCTCGTGGCCCGCTGATTGAGGTCACGTGACTAGTCCCATCTCCTGGGCCATCTTGAGAAAATGCTCTTGGCCTCATTTTCCTGGGTTGCAGGTCAGGCAGGTGGAGCAGATGGTTTTCCGGAGTCCCTTCTCTGTGCTGGCCGCGCCCGTCTCTGAGGCCTGAAGCTGGCTCCGTGCAGAGGCTCTGACACAGCAGCCCCACTGAAAAGGCGCTGCTGTTCATTGTGCTGAATGTTTAATCTGCTTGTAGATTTTTAGCCCTTTAAATATATTCTGTAATTTATTGTATGCTTGCTGCTGACTTCACTTCTAAGGGCCTTCTTAGTTCCAGGAGGCTATGATTACTTGCTTCGCTGAGATTTTTGTACCAACTATTATTGATGCTGTGAACCAGACAAGAAGGTCTATATGGTGTTGAGCCCTGAGATTCCATAACCACCCTAGGCAGGAATGTCAGAGTTCTGTTCTGTTGCCTAACTGGTTGCTCCTCAGGGAAGAGGCAAACTAGGGTTTCTTCTTCCAGTTACACAGCACAAGGCGGCCACACTTGTTCATGCTTGCTCAACTTATTAGAGAACAAAAGCTTGCAGAATCGCTGGAGCTTGTTCATGGGAACCAAACAGTGCAGAGTGCTAAGGTTTTGAGATTTACTATGCTTAAACAATGCTCCCAGATTCCTTAGGCAGCCTCACAGAAAATCAATGTCACCCTCTTGAACGTTAAGTCTAACCACAGCCTATGTCTTGGCCCCAAAAGTTACTTATTCACATCATTGAATGTGTGCTTATTGGAAGAAATTTCCAAAGAAGTGGTTGAGTAACATGGGTGGGAGAATCTGTCTCTCCTTTTTACATTTTATCTTTTACAGGACCTCAGACAAAACTGGTACTGAGGGAGCATACAGAACATACTTGTTTAATTAGTGACACTGAATCAAGTGAACCAATAAATGATTAATATTCAAATGACTGGGGTTTGCTTGATGCCAGCAGAGATACCAGAACGGGTGTCTATGTCCAATCTTCCCTGAATCCAGCTGCCTCAACGGTTGGGATGAATTTATGGGGAAACTTGGCTCATCATTCTAATTTAACTAAGTGTGAAATGGATGGATTTCAGCTTGTACATATGAGAGTTGGACGACACCTCAAAGTTCACTGAGGACAAACTGCTCCTCTGACAGAAGAAAAACCAGGGAAGCTTAGATCTTGTGTGTCTGGTTACGGTCTGACTAGGACTAGGTCCGGCCAGTGGTCAGTCTCCACCGGGACCATCAGAACTCTTTACCTTGTTGATATCTGAATCGTCCTTTCCTTTAGCTGCTGCCTGTGCCCAACCAAATAAGTCCTGTACGAAATTCTGGGGGATGTTCTTCTGCCTTTCGCAATGAAATATGCCAACATATTCCAAAATTTATAGCCTCTCCTCCTGGGGAAGAACCACCAAAGGAGTACTCCAGAAGTTGCCCATACGACTCCCCTGGGGGTCCAGGGGTTAAGACTCCCACCTCCAATGCAGGGGGCGCAGGTTCAACCCTGGCCAGGGAACTAAGACCCCACGTGCTGTGTGGCCAAAAAAAAAGGTAAAATTTGCCAAGAAAACAGCAAGCTGGTCGTGGCCCCCGGGACTGGGGGAACAGCACAGCAGTAAAGCATCCGATTCCTTCCCCAGGCAGAAGGGAGCCAGGTCCAGCAGTTCCTGACGTTGCCCCCGAGGAGGCTCACTCTTCATGCTGACTGGCCAGCGGCCCGTCTCGTTATTAGCTGCATGTCTGGTATGGGGAATTACTGGGAGCTTTGCCAGGGAGAGTATTCTTTTCTGTGGGGACCGCGACCCACCTGCCCGTTCAAGAGATACCACACAGGGACTTCCCTGGTGGGCCAGCGGCAGAGACTCCGCTCTCCCAGGGCAGGGGGCCAGGGTTCAATATGTGGTCAGGGAATTAGATCCCACATGCCACAGCTAACAGTTCATATTCCACAGCTAAGACCCAGTGCAGCCAAATAAAAAAATAGTTTTAAAAGAGATACTGCATAACCAGGCAGCATCAGCAAGGAGGATCCACCATAACAGGAGACCAGTCCTGTGAAGTAACCTTCATCCCCACTGGCCAGAGATGCTTCAGAAATGTCTTCCCTTCATCTAGTGGAACCAAGAGACCCCGCCTCAGAAAACCCCCTTCAGTCTCTGCTGTGGCACCAGTCATGACTAGTCATGACCACTGGGATCCGCAGCTTTATCAAGCATCACACAGGCCAAAAGAGCACAGCACACGCTCTGACAATAAAATTTTCATTGGAACCACAACCCACAAAAATTTGATGCTATTATAAATGGATATGTTTTCTTAATCTCCTTTTCAGATTTTTCTCCTTTAGGGCACGCAAATACAAACCATTTTTGTGTATTGATTTCATATTGTAGAAACTTCCTGCAATTATTAAATTATTTGTTAGAGCTAACAGATTTTTGTGGCCTCTTTAGGGTTTTCTACATATAATCATGCCATTTGTGTATAGAGACCATTTTATTAATACTTCTTTCTTTCCAATCGGAATGCCTTTTATTTCTTTTTCTTCCCTGACTCCCTAGCTAGAACTTCCAAAACTATGTGAGTAGAAGAGGAAAAAGAAAGTGCCTGTTCTTAAGGTAGCCGCTTTAAGTTTTCACTCTGCAGTGTGACTCGAGCTGTGGGTGTCTCACAAATATCTTTTATCATGTTGAGGAAATATCCTTCTATTCTAATATGCTAAATGCTTTTATCAAGAAAACGTATTGAATTTGTCTGATGATTTTCTACATAAATTGAGATGATCACGTAGTGGTTTTTCCTCTTCATTCTTTGTTTCTGTGCTATTGGTGGTGGTAGTTTAGTTGCTAAGTCGTGTCCGACTCTTTGCGACCCCATGGACTGCAGCCCACCAGGCTCTTCTGTCCATGGGATTTCCCTAGGCAAGAATACTGAAGTGGGTTGCCATTTTCTCCTCCAGGGGATTTTGCTGACCCAGGGATCAAACTTGGGTCTCCTGACTGGCAGGCAGATTTTTTACTACTGAGCCGCCTGGGAAGCCCTAATGTGCCATAGAAGCTGATTATTTCAATGTGTTGATGCATCCTTGCATTCTAGAAATAAATCATACTTGGTTATGATACGTAGTTCTTTTAATATGCTGCTGAATTCAGTTTGCTATTATTTTATAAGGACTTTTGCATTAGTATTTATGGGAGATACTGGTATGTAGCTTTCTTGTTTAGTGTCTATTTAGCTTCAGTATCAGGGTAATGCTGCCTCTATGGGATGAGTTAGGAAATACTGTCTCCTCTTTGATTTGTTTGAAGTGTTTGAGAAGGATTGGTGCTGTTTTCGAATATCTGGTAGAATTCACCAGTGAAAGCCATTAGCACAGGACTTTTCTTTGTGGGGAGAAACAATAAATGTTAGTGAACACAGAATAAGACCACGTCATTTTCATGATCAGATGAAGTATAACCCATCCACCATCCTGTCAGTTAAACATCATTCTCTCTCCCTGGAGCCTCCCTCTCCTGATAACTTTAAGAAGCCCAGGGTGATCCGAGGTTGAGATATACAGGAGGTTCATCAACGTTGCACTTGCTTTAAAGAGAAAATGCCAGAAGTCCGTGTTGTCCCAGCGAGTCTTGTCCTGCCGAGTGGCTGCTGCGGTCACTGCCACACGGTGTCACTAGTGGTCTGGCCAGAAAGAGGCAGCGCTTGGGCGCACACAGCAACATGCTGGCCTGAACCTGGCCGCTGCAACAGTGACGTGCAAACCTTTTGTTCAAGAACAGCTCAGAACGTATGCTCCAACCCTCCCATAGTTTTTAGTTGACATCTAAAATTTATCTGTACTGTAAATAGTTATAAAGGATAGCTCATGACATACTCTGAGTGTTGCTATTTTATAATAAAACTGTCACATCACATTTTAAAATGCATCCAGTGGAATCAACCCTAAGATGCTCACTATCATCCATTTCCAAAATACATGACAAGCTCTGTAGCTTTCTAATATGTTACAGTATTCTTTCTTACATGGAGACTATATTTCTACTCCACTTTCTCCAAAAAATTTTACCCTAATTTTATATTTTAAAGTCTTTTATTGATAACTTTGTTATCTTTGCTTTCAAATGAAAATATTTATAAATTTAAAACATGAAAGATTCTTATTTTCTATTATGATATTTCTCTAAATTTCATAGGTCTCTTTTGGATTGAATTATCACTACACTTACCTTTACCATACAACTGAAAAAAGAATACATTAAAAATTCAATAAATGATTATTAAAACAAAAGCTAATTTTTTATTGGAACAGCATTCTCATTCTTAATGAGAGTCAGACCAAAATTATCTATATTGTAATTTAAGGTAAAAATGTAAACTACTAAAAATTCATTGGTTCTGCATCTAAAATAGAATCTTGGACTTTCTTAATAACTAACTGGTAGAGTCATTTAACACTTCTAGAGATAAAGTAAAATGAGGAGTCCTTTCACAGGAGAAAATAATCATGATAAGATTTGATGAATTAATTGAATGATTGATAATATTGATAATTGATAATTGACTATTGATAACATTAATTGGATGATGCACACCATATCTGAAAAAAAATTTCATGTATTTTATCCAATGAGACTTGAAAATAAATCATCCAGTAGAGCATTCCAGTTGGTTTGGTATTTTCTTGTCACTGACATTAAGTATCAAGAACAGCAGAAAAGAATTTGCTACCCATAAACTCACTGGTAGAAAATTCATATTTAATTTCAGTAGATGCCCTCTGCTGTGGTCTCCAGAGGGGCTCAATCTTGACCATAGTCAAAGCCTCAAAGAGGCTAATATTATTGAACATATATCATTACTCCCACCTTCCCCATCTTAATTTATATGTACTCTTATTTCAGAACAAGTCAATATGAACTAAAATACCCACCACCACCCCCCTTTTTTTGGCCATTCCACGTGACCTGTGAGAACTTAGTTCCCTGACCAGAGATTGAACCTTTGTCCTCTGCAGAGGAAGTGCTGAGTCTTAATCACTAGACAGGCAGGAAAGTCCCCGAATACTGTCTTTCGGAGCCCCCAATACTTCACATGTTATAGAAAACTGTATGAAAAGGGGGAAGGCAGAAGCCTATGAGTGGACCTGCACATCTTGATTAATCAGTAGAAGAGTTTTGTCTTTGTTGCTCCCGGGCGTTTCTCATCAGGAAGATCTGAGCAAGGTGACAAGGTCACTGTTCTTTTGTGAAATGTTGGCAGGTTAGTGAAACCTGCCCCTGTGAATGTAGGAGACTCTCGGGTAACTACATTTGGAGACAAGAACCCATGCACTTGAGATATTGAAAAGCTAGAGCAACAGAAATATCCCTGTAGACACCTCGAGATTTACTCTAATAGTAAAACCACTGATTTAGAAGATGTGTGGGCAAGGGGAAGGGCCCCACCATCAAATTCCTGTCTCATAGTTATGGGAAATAGCCGGGTGGTTTCCCCTCAAACTATTAAAGTGATTCATCTTGACTAATGAGATCATTATTTGTAGTGGGTTGAATAGTATCCCTCACAAATGTATGTCCTTGGAGAAGTGCAGGGTGTAAACTTATTTAGAAATAGGTGATTTATTAACTGGGTGATGTAATAACTGGGCTTCCAGGTGGCGCTACTGTGGAAGAATCTGCCTGACAAGGGTGGGTTCAATCCTGGGCCAAGAAGATCCCCTGGAGAAGGAAATGGCAACCCACTCCAGTATTCTTGCCTGGAAATCCCATGGACAGAGGAGCCTGCTGGGCTGCAGTCCATGGGGTCGCAAGAGCCAGACACGACTGAGCACAGCTGCAGCAGCTTGGGTGGAGCCAGTTAAAAGATGGGCAAATGAGCTCAGGGCGGGTCTGAATCCAATAACCGGGGCCTTATAAGAGGAGACACACAGAAAAGAAGGTCATGGAAAGACAGAGGCACAAGCCCAGGAATTCCAGGAACCACCAGAAACTGAAAGAGGCCGAGAAGCATTTTCCCCGAGAGCCTTCAGAGGATGTGTGGTCCTGAGAGCACACTGACTTTAGACTTCGAGGCTTCAGAAGCGGGAAAGAATGAATAGTGTGAGTTGCTCCACTGTGTCTGACTCTTGGCGACCCCATGGACCCCATTTTTAGCCTCAGTTTGGGGTCCATCACGATAGCAGTTCTAACACACTGTTTGAGAGCAGAGGAGTGTGCCCTCCCACACTCCCTGCCTGCATTGCTAAATGACCTTAATTTACTAGAGCAAAACTTAAGGATTTTAGCTGTTAAAACAGTACTTCCAGAGAAGGATGTGCATATCATTGGAAAAATACTGTAAATCAAAACAAATATAGACCAAATAAATAATTGAATGTACTGAGTTTCAGGAAAAATTCTCTTATATAGAGTTATGTCATCAGTACTTTGTCAAGAGATCCTTGTACTTAGGGAAGACACCTCTGGGATCATTTCAAGGTCAGAAGTTTCTTGTGCAGTAATAGACAATTACTGGTACCTTGGGGAATGAATGCTCTCATGCTTGGGCAACTGGGAAACTGAAGGATGTGATAATAACTATTCCTGGCAGTGCTGGGAGATGACTCCCAGAATCATTTCCAGAAATGCGGAGGGAAGAATCACTTCCAGAAATGCAGAGGCTAGTTTCAGAGACAGTGAGATGGGAAGTGCATGCTAATGGAGTAGAGTCTGGCTCAGGAGATGAGGTTTAGCAAGTCACTTGTACCCCAAAGTAAAGGATCCTTGGCAAACCTCTTTCATGAATAAGTCCCTGCTTCTAACATGGATGGACCTAGAGATTATCACAGTAAGTGAAGTCAGACTTGGGAGGGAGGAAGGGAAGCTAAAGGGGGAGGGACGATATATATAGTTATGACAGCTCTGCATGGCTGGATGGCAGAAGCCAATACAGCATGGCAAAGCAATTATCCTCCAATTTAAAAAAAAAGTGAAGTCAGACAGAGAAAGGCATATGACACCACATGGTATCACTCATGTGTAGAATCTAATTTTAAAAGATGATACAAATGAACTTATTTACAAAACAGAAAAAGACTCACAGATATTGAAAACAAACTTACGGTTACCAAAGGGGAGACATGGGAAAGAGGGAGAAAATAGGAGCTGTTCCTCCTTCCCCATGTGCCTGCTTCTCCACTGGGTGCTATGTCTGAGGACCTATCCTATCTGATACATGAATATCCAGCTCATTTACGTTCACTGCTGTAGGATATTCCATTATATAAACCTGGAGTATTTATTTCCTTTATTAGCCTACTAACAAATGTCTAAATTGTTTCTATTTCTTGCCACTGTTGACAGTACTGCAATTAAACCACAATATATGTCTCTTTGAGCACAGCATGTGAGAACATGCAGGGTATATGGTTGAACAGAGAATTGCTGAATTTCAACCACACACCACCACGCATTACCAAGTTACTTGTATTAACATTTTCATCAGTAATTTATCAGTCATTCTCTTCTTCTACATCACACCAATCCTTAATTTTTAAGAACTGAAAAAAATTAAAGACAAAGATAAAATATTAAAAGCAACAAGGGAAAAAGACAAATAACATACAAGGGAACTCCCATCAAGTTATCAGCTGATTTCTCAACAGAAACTCGACAAGTCAGAACGGAATGACAGGATACACATAAAGTGATGAAAGGGAAGAAACTACAACCAAGAATATTCTACCCAGCAAGACTCTCATTCAGATTTGATGGTGAAATCAAAAGCTTTCCAGACAAGCAAGAAATGCTAAAGGAACTTCTCCGGGCAGAGAACACAAGACAAGGAAAAGACCTACAGAAAATAAACCCAAAACAATTAAGAAAATGGTAATAGTTACCATTTTCCATATCTATCTTGTAGGTACCATATCTATAGTTACCTTAAATGATAAAGGATTAAAGGCACCAACTAAAGGACAGACTGACTTAGCTGATGAGAGCATGTGTGCACTTCCACTTACCACACCACTCTGCTTGACACCCCCCAAGTTGTATGCAATTATTTTATATTGTTAGGTTAACCATGTTCTCATTAAGGCTCATGATTATAATTATCTTTTATTTTTTGTCTGGCTATTGACTGTGAAAACTGATAAACATCTTTTACTATTGTGATTATGTAACTGTTACTCACTTAATACCATTATATCATGATTGAGTCAACAGAAAAATAATAAAATCATAAAGCACCAAAACTACCATTTAATAGAAAAACTTGTAATCACTTTTTAAAATCCAGATGCATATTAGAATTATCTTGGAATTTTTTGAAAAATACAAATGCCTGGTAATGCCTTTTTTTCTCCAAAGCTCTTGATGTGTTTCTAATGAGCAGCCATGTTTAAAAACTCCTGGACTATATGATGACCTTTTACTTTTATCTAGTACATTTCACTTTTTCTATTTCATATTCAGTGCTCCCATTTCATTTAGTTTATGTTTTCTAATTTCTCCATCTCTGTTCTTTTTTTTAGATATTCTTTCTCAAACTTTTATCAAGAGTGCATATATGTGCGTGAATGCTCAGTCACTTCAGTCGTATCCGACTCTTTGTGACCCCATGGACTGTAGCCTACCAGGCTCCTCTGTCCATGGGATTCTTCAGGCAAGAATACTGGAGTGGGTGGTCATTCCCTTCTCCAGGGCATCTTCCCAACCCAGGGATTGAAACTTCGTCTCCTGCATTGCAGGCAGATTCTTTGCCACTGAGCCACTAGGAAAACCCCAAGCTTTTGTGTACGTATATATAAATAGTATGTATAAAATGCATATTTTAGAAAATTATGAACTTTTGCCTAACTAAAAGATTTATGATATTTTTTATTCCTTTTGTTTGATTTAGTATGAACAGAATGCTAGATTTCTAATTTTAAAAAATAGATATGCAACAAGCAACAAAGGTTTACTGTATAGCACAGGGAACTATAGTCAATATCTTGTAATAACCTATAATGGAAAATAATCTGAAAAATAATATACATGTGTATATGTATAACTGAATCACCTTGCTGTGCATCTGAAACATCATAACGCAACTATACTTAATGTTGTTTTATATAAAGAAAATATTCAAATAGGTATTAAACATCATGGATCCAATTTTTAAGGGTCAAGAAAAGCTTTTGGGGCAAATTCATCTAGAATAGAGATGTAAAATGAAACAAGAATCAATTCAATTGTTGCGACAAAATGAAGGTTTTGCAGTTGCCCAGCACTGGAAGGAGCTGGGATGAAGTGGAAACCTAAAGGGCACAGAGGCAGCAGATCACTCAGTGAATATTAAGGAATAACGTACAAGACGGCAGGTAGGCACATCCTGAAGTACCTGGAGGGCCAGAAACTTAAAATAGGACACAGGGACAGAGAAAGAAAATGGCAGTAGGAATAAAAGAAAGGGAAGACCATGTTTCCTGGAGTCATGGTGTGAAGAGCAGAGTAAGGAGCTGCCCTTGAGAAAAGATCAGGAAAAGATCAAGATCATGGGAAAATTAATACTTCACATAAAGAAAGGAGAAAGAGGGACAGTCATACTAAAAGGTAGTGCCTGTATTGATTTTTCTGGGTGGTAAAACAGGAATGCCAGGGTGAACCAGGAAGGGAATTATAAGAGATCAAGGAACAGCTTTGAGTTTGTTTGAAAGCATAAATTAGGATGACTGTCTAGGGTGGGAAAGGAAATGTGGGAATGAGTGGAGGGCTGGAAGTTTTATGCATTTGTCTTTGTCTTACTTGATAAGCCTACATAGGAGACTAATTTGCTAGTTAACGTCTTTTTATATCTTACTGTAGTTGGTTCTCCTTTGAGAAAATTAAAACAAAGCTTATTAACCTTATTCTGATGTCATTCAATGTGTGCACATTTGTATCAGTATCTGTAGGGAACATTGCAATTGGCAGGTATCCTACTGATGGATGTTTGAAGGATCTTCCCTCCTAACCATTTTTACTACGACAGGCACAACCACATAATTGGTAAGAAGGAAGACATTGAAATGCTCCCTAGGATGTGCAACTCAGTAACACTGACAAAACTTCATGCCCTTCACAAGGAAGTAAAGGTTTAGGAAGACAGAGGAGCTGCTTCTTAACCAACCAACAATGGTATTAGGAAGAGCAAGACGGTTCCTGAAGGTGTGATTGCCTCTTGAGTTTTATTGGGCTCCTTGATTCCCAAAGACATAAATTAGAAATTACAGACTTGCAAAATCCTCTGAGAATTGCTGAGTCTTTTGTAACACTTTTGTGACACCAGGGTGTCATAACCTTGTCTATGAAGTGCCAGGAGCACTTTCCAAAGATAGGGGGAGGGGTTGGGGTGGGGAGAATGATGTAGTTTCTATTCGAACTATCCTGAGAGCTCTGCATGTTTAGTCAAACTCCTAGTCTTTACTAGTGAGTGCCTTCTCCTCAAAGCCATACGATGCGTGACAAATCTTTATAAAGTTTATTCTCAGTATTCAGTCCCGGTTGAACGTTCCCTTGAAGACCAACTTATCTTACTTTGTCCCCTGGGCCTCCTCCAAGCCCAGCTGGGGCTCCTTGCTTCTGTCTCTGGGCTCAGAGCCCTTTCTCTTTGAGCCCGAAGACGTCCACCCTGCTCCGGCCCCGGGGCGCTCCCGTTCTCTGGCAGCGCCCGTGACGCAGCCTTGACTGGGCGCTCTCATTCCTCGTGTCTGTCGTTTTTCACCCTGGGTCTTCTCTCCTGCTCTTTCCTTCTTCTTTAGACTCAGCTCCCCCATCAGACTCCAGCAGACTCCACCCCCGCTCGGCCCACCCGTCTCAGCTCAGGGGTCTCTGACCGCCAGTGTCCGGGGGTCAGGACACACGTAACCAGGAGGAGGCCTAAGAGTAGCAGGGCTGAGCTCAGGAACCGTCTCTGCGGTTTAGACACCCAGGCCTCCCCTTCCCCCAGCTCGTGTCTCCATCCCTGTGCTTCCGGGACCCTGTGGTGGGCGGGTCTTCCTGTGAGTGAGTGACGTGCTGGGACTGCAGACTCCGACCAAGCTCCGTACTGAGTGCGGGGTGAGGAGAGAATTGGCCGCTCACACACGCGAGCTTTCTCCTAGCCTGGTGGGAAAGCAAAACGGTGAGCTGCTGGGGAAGGCAGTCTGGTAGTTCTTCTAAAT
Source organism: Odocoileus virginianus (assembly GCF_023699985.2). Lineage (NCBI taxonomy): Eukaryota > Metazoa > Chordata > Mammalia > Artiodactyla > Cervidae > Odocoileus > Odocoileus virginianus. The sequence goes on along the minus strand of NW_027224343.1, from coordinate 1,158,769 downwards.
CAATCATAGAGTAAAAATCGACCAATCAATCAATCCAACATAGACTTACCATTGACTCAGAAATTCCACTCTTAGGTTAATGCCTAAGAAATATGTCCACAGTGAAATTTCTACATGAGAGTTCATGTTGGCATTATTCACCATAGTACACAAAACCCAAATGTATATCTACACATGAATGGATTTTTTTAAGTGATATTTCATATGACAGAGCATAATATAGTCATATAAAGTAATGATGCACCATTTATTCAACATTGTGGATGAAACTTGAGAATATTATGCTGAGTGAAAGAAGCCTGATTAAAAGAAGCCACATACTGTGCAATTCCATCTATACAAAATGCTCTAAATAAACAAACCCATGGAGACAAGAAGCAGATCAGTGGCTTCCAAAGAGGGGAAGGAAGAACAGTGGAGGGAGCTTCTTGGGGAGTAATGAAATTATTCTGGAACAGATCATGGTCGTGGTTGCATAACCCTATCCGTGGGCCAAAAGCCAATGACTTTTACAGTTTTAAAAGATGAAATCTACACTACAGGCTGGAGAAGGCACTGGCACCCCACTCCAGTGCTCTTGCCTGGAAAATTGCATGGACAGAGGAGCCTGGTGGGCTGCAGTCCATCAGGTTGCTACGAGTCGGACGGGACTGAGCGACTTCATTTTCACTTTTCACTTTCACACATTGGAGAAGGAAATGGCAACCCACTCCAGTGTTCTTGCCTTGAGAATCCCAGGGACGGGGGAGCCTGGTGGGCTGCCGTCTATGGGGTCGCACAGGGTCGGACATGACTGAAGCGACTTAGCAACAGCACACTACAGACATTTCCTGAGATCTATAGGGGATTGATTCAAGGATACCTCAAGGATATAGAAATACTCAAATACCTTCTATGAAATGACATATAACCTACATATATTCTCCTTTATACTTTAAATCCCCTTTTGATTTCTTATACTACCTAATACAGTGTAAAGGCTATTTGAAGGGTAGTAAATACAGTGGGAAGTAGTTCCTGGTGTGGGGCAAATTCAAGGACTGTTTTTTGGAACTTTTCAGAATTTTTTCCAAATATTTTCAATCTGCTTGATTGAGTCTACAGGTGCAAAACCCCTGGGTTTGGAGGGCTGACTGTATGTGAGTTGTGACTCGGTTGGAAAGTCAGTCCACAGTACAAACACTCCACACACTTTCAAAGGGGAAATATTGGACAAAATGCCATGGAAATGCAACCCTTCCACTGACAGCCATGCCTTCAGGAACAGTGTACTCTGGAGAAAAACACGTTCTTTTGTCCACCTTTATTCCCTTCCCACGGTGACTCATTTCTGCTAAACCCCAGCTGGATAGAGCAGTCTGGGGGAATGCTGAGTAAGCACGGTTTGACCTTCTCTGTAAGCCACATCCCCAGAGCAAACTGCTCCAATCCCATTCCCTACTCACTGTGATGGCGCTCTGGGTGGAGCCCAGCCTTCCCTTGAGTGACTGTGGGTCCCACAGAGAAGAATATGGAGACCCGTTCCCACCCCTTCAGATTTTGTGGGATGACATGATATCTCTTGAGAGGGCAGAAAAACAGGTTCTGTTCATCTTGACACAAGGAGATAGGTCAGTAAAATCCCAGAGCCTGTCTACATACTTCCCTGTGCGAGTGAGTACACACGCAGCCTCCTGGAACCAGCTACGTGCCTGGGGAAGTCACCTGAGAAATTCACTGCCTTATATACCTGGGCTTCTGTTCTGCTGCTGTGTGCCTTGTTTCTGTCACTTGTGAAACGGGGAACACAGAGGCACCATCCTGGAAAAGGTGGCAAAGAGGAAAATGGGTCAATACATACTCCCTCCGTAAAAGTCATATTTTCTTGGGCTCCAAAATCACTGCACATGGTGACTGCAGCCATGAAATTAAAAGATGCTTGCTTCTTGAAAGAAAGCTATGACAAACCTAGACAGTGTATTAAAAAGCAGAGACATCACTTTGCCAACAAAAAAGTCCGTCTAGTCAAAGCTGTGGTTTTTCCAGTAGTCATGTATGGATGTGAGAGTTGGATCATAAAGAAAGCTGAGCGTCGAAGAATTAATGCTTTCAAACTGTGGTGCTGGAGAAGACTCTTGAGAGTCCCTTGGACAGCAAGGAGATCAAACCAGTCAATCCTAAAGGAAATCAACCCAGAATATTCATTGGAAGGACTGATGCTGAAGCTGAAGCTCCAATACTTTGGCCACCTGATGCGAAGAGCTGACTCACTGGATAAAGACCCTGATGCTGGGAAAGATTGAGGGCAAAAGGAGAAGAGGGTGGCAGAGGATGAGATGGTTAGATAGCATCATCTGACTCAATGAACATGAATTTGAGCAAACTCTGGGAGTTAGTGAAGGACAAAGAAGCCTGGTGTGCTGCAGTCCAAAGGGTCGCAAAGAGTCAGACCCGCTTGAGCAAATGAACAACACCAACAGTATAAGTCTGCAGTTTTTAATATTGCTCTGTTATGAGAATGCAGCACCCTTGAGGAGAAGACAGCTCCAGTGACAAGATCGAACCGTAGTGTTCAAAGAACAATTTTTATCTTTTTTTTTTTAAACCAGCGTTTGATTCTATTTTCCTGACCATGAATCAGAAGCTGGTTTGCTACAGTGCAAGCTGATGGAGAAAAGTGATTCTGGAGCTCAAACAATTTATTTTTCTGATACATCTTTGTGTAAAAATCAGAAAACTGCCCCCCAAATGCCCCCTGTTTATCCATTTTTCTCCTCACTGAGAGCAAGTGACTGCAGAGAGACAAGCTTCTCTCTGACCTTCGAACATGGGGACCCTCGGGACAGGCTGCCAGGCGGGTGGTGGGGGCGGGAGTGGAGATCACGAGGCCGAGGTCCTGCCTTTAGGGGAGGGCGAGGAACACCTGTTCTCCAGGCTTCCCAGGTGGCGTTAGCGGTAAAGAACCCGCCTGCCAGTGCAGGAGAAGTAAAAGGCCTGGGTTTGATCCCTGGGTCGGGAAGATCCCCTGGAGGAGGACATGGCAACTCACTCCAGTATTCTTGCCTGGAGAATCCCATGGACAGAGGAGCCTGGTGGGCTACAGTCCCTGGGGTCGCAGAGTCAGACACGACTGAAGTGACTTAGCACGCATGCACCCATTCTCCACCTACTGCTTCTAAGACACTTCGCCAGCATCTCTCAAGCTGAGAGTCTGAAACATTTTCCTGGTGATACAGAATAATTGTTAAGGAAATGGTGGTCAGGCTAGACAAACTTCTTTCAGAATATAGATTAGAAAATGTAATTTTCTAATTGTACTTTTTTAATTACTAGAATTGTACTAGAAGTGGCCTTGAAGGCAACTCAATGTGTAAGAGAAGAAAGACTTTTTAAGGGTTCTCATTGGGAATAGTAGCTTAGGGAACATGAAGAAGTTGGAATTTAACTTTATTCTTGCTGGTCTTAGAAAGACACGTACATGCATGTCATATGAGCTAATGATTGCATGTCATAATTTCTTCCACAAAAGAAAAGGACATACAGGAAAAGAACAATAACTTTGTCTTTACCCATAGAAACTTCATGCTCATGAAAGTGATGGATAGCCTGCTGAAGAAACCGAAAGTTGATTTACTTGAAATACCAGCTTCTGTGAAAAAAGGGAGCAATTGAGAGAGGCATATATTGAGGAGCTGAGCGCTCACAGCACAGGCTTACAGACCGCCCACCCACCTCTGCTCACTCCAGAACACAGGTAAGTGCTTCCAGCAGCTCTGCTGAGCTACATGAATCTTTTCTGAAAATAACAACAATGATGTGTTATTTATCTATACAATTGTACATCATTTATCTGTTTCATTTTGTGTGATTGTATTTTATTATTTAGCCAGGGCAAAAGTAAAACAATTTTCATCTGCTTTAACCTTTAGGTAATTTATTTATTTCCAAAACACAAACACTTCCTTAGGAGGAAGTGTGATGAGGGGTAGGAGGTGCAGCACACACAAATCCTTCAAGGAAAATGCAGGGCTTCCCTGGTGGTCCAGTGGATGAGAATCCGCCTGCCAGTGCAGGGGACCTGGGCTCCATCCCCGCTCCGGGAATATCCCACATGCCGAGCGGCAACTAAGCTCGGGCACCACAGCTAAGGAGCCGGAACTCTGGAGCCCGAGCTCCACAACAGGAGACACGCCGCAGAGAGAAGCCGTGCATCTCACCTAGAGAAGAGCTCCGTTCTCCAAAAATCAAGAGAAAGCCTGCTTACCGCAACAAAGACCCAGGGCAGCCAGTTGTTTTTTTTTTTTTTTCTTAAATTAAAAAATGGCAGAGAGGTGCCTCATGATAGATGGCTGGATGTTATCACATCAATCTTTGCTTTGGTATCTGTTATAAGGTCTTCTCTACCCAGTCTTAGTACAGCAGGTAAGGAAGAAAAGATACAGATATTCTATTAGTTTTTACAAAAGTTTTTTATAGTCTTCTAAGTATGAAGTATATACATTGAAAACAACTTTAAAAGTAAAAGGAAAGAAGCTATAGTTCCAGGTGGCACAGAGCTAAAGAATGCACCTGCCAATGTGAGGGGCATGAATTTGATCCCTGGGTCGGGAAGATGCCCTGGGGAAGGAAATGGCAACCTACTCCGGTACTCTTGCCTGGAGAATGCCATGCACAGAGGAGCCCACCAGGCTGCAGTCCGCGGGGCTGCAGAGTGGGACACGACGGAAGCGCTGAGTACGCACACACAGAGTTGGCAGAACCCGACAACCCACATACAGGACATTTCTTTTAAGAAAAGTTTATAATAGACTAACAAACTTCCCTTCACTAGAGTGATTATAAAATGCATCCAATGCTCTTCCAGGACTTCCAGACCACATCCGGCCACCATGAGTTCCCTCGGTGAAGCAATCATCCACCTTGCAATCGATCTGTTCCACCAGATCAGAAAATCAGAGAAGGAAAACATCTTCCTGTCCCCTTTCAGTATCTCGTCAGCCTTAGCCATGACTTACTTAGGGGCCCGAGAAAACACCGCATCAGAAATGCAGAAGGTAGGTGGCAGCTGCCTCTCCGTCACAGGTTTGCATGGTTTGTCTGCTGGCTGGAGTGCAGATGACCACAGGTCTGGCTGTCCCCGGGGGTCCCACGGGAAGCTCAAGCAGCCCCACGACTGGGTGGGCACAGAGAGGGGCACACACTCTCCCGCAGGGCTCCCCACCGCCTTCCTGTGCCCGGACTTCCTCTGGGGGCTGGGATGACCCCCTACAATCGCCCAACAGCCAGAGGTGAGGCTTTAATGAAAGAAGTGAGGCACTGACTAAAACCCATGTTTTTAGTGTTTTTTTTAACACGTTTCCTCAACAATGATTGCAAAATAGACCAGGATTCTTTGAAGTGACTTGTTATAAAGTAGTTTTGCGCATTGTGCACGCAGTTTGTGTTTCCTAAGGAGCAGATGCTTGCATTGAACATTTCTTTGATTCGCTTTGGGTTTTTCCTTGGGGTTTTTGTTTTTGGTTTTGTTGTTGTTGTTGCTTAGCAATTTGTTTTGCTTGTTTGGATTCATTCTTTCCTTCCTTCTTTATTTCTTTTTTTATTTACCCTGAGTACGTAGGTTTCTAAAGTTTCCTTGTCCCACTCCCTGTCTCCTCCAGGTCCTTCACTTCAGTGAAATCACAGCCAACACAAAAGGAGGGGCCACAAAAGATCCTGTGAGTCACACAGCACTGGATCTAGAAGGAGGTCATATACCCAAGAGGGCTATTGGTTAAACTGGGAATTTCAGATAAGCTGGGAAAAGTCAATTTTTAGAGGACATCCTAGGCTAAAATGCTCTCCTGTTGGCTCAGCGGGCAAAGAACCCACTTGCCATGAAGGAGACACGAGTTTGGGTTGGGAAGGTCCCCTGCAGAAGGAGATGGCAACCCACTCCAGTGTTCTTGCCTGGGAAATCCCGTGGAGAGAGGAGCCTGGTGGGCTACAATCCGTGGGGTTGCAAAGAGTCAGACACAACTGAGCACACGTGCATGGGGCACCTGGCAGAACAGACCGAGCAGAGTCATTCCTGACGTCACATTGCATATCAGATGCTTGGTTTCTGCAGAGAAGCCTGTGTTTCGGAGCAGAGGGTCTAAGGAGCTTCATGTTGAAGGGCTCCTTTTGTGTGCTGACCATGCCGTCTGCACGATCTTAGTTCCCCAACCAGGGACTGAGACAAGCACTGGCTCTGTCTCCTTGGAGAAGTCACTTAGTTCTCTGAACTCTTGTTTTCATGTGAACTGAACTAAAGACTTAGAGATGCTGGTGTACACCTGCTAGCGGTGTACCGGGCACACACTCTTCCTACACCGGCAAGTGTGACCACCATGTGTGATCACAGTGGACGGCCACAGAGCACAGTCAACCGGTCTTAGAAGATAATCTCACCAAGGCGTATAACAGGACTTCATGTCATAATCTACGACAATACACAAATTGCATGTTCTCATACAGTTGATGACTCTTAAAGATGCAATACGATGCATTAGGCCTCAAGAAGCTCAAGTTTAACTGATCCCTAAACATTCAAGGGGCTTAAGTGGTGGCTCAGATGGTAAAGAATTTGCCCACAATGCGAGAGACCTGGGTTCGATCCTGGGTCAGAAAGATCTCCTGGAGAAGGGAATGGCTACCCACTCCAGTATTCTTGCCTGGGAAATCCCATGGACAGAAGAGCCTGGCAAGCTGCAGTCCACGGCGTCACAAAATGTCAGCAATGACTGGTGACTAACACACACACACACACATTTAAGACAGTGAAGACACAAGGCAAGGGTGGAATGGTGCTGCACGTGTCGTTCAAAAGAGGAAAGATTGGAGTCTATTGGAGAAGGAAGAAAGAATTACCTGAAAGATTGAATGTAAGTTTATGAAGTATATTTCCAGTAAAATACACCAAATACGAGGAAAGAACAACAGTCATCCACAGAAATACCAAAATCTAGGTACTGATCAAGCAGACTTATGTGGGTGCAGTACTTATAGTGTTAGAGAATCCAGTGTGCTCACTTTTTGATGTTTGAAGGTTGAAAAGCCAGGAAATGTTCATCATCACTTTCAAAAGCTTCTGATGGAATTAAAGAAATCCACTGATGCCTATGAGCTGAGTGTCGCCAACAGGCTCTATGGAAGAAAAGATTTTCCATTTCTCCAGGTGAGTTTCCTAGTCTGTCACACCTTTAGTCTGCATCCTGGGTCCTCGGGCCCCATCTCCTAATGGGGGGGGGGGCAGGCAGAGGAGCCTGGGGACCCACACGAGGCATTTCTCCCAGGGGCACCAGGCTCCCCAACCACAACCCCACCCACTGGAGTGTCCCAGAGGCTGATAGCACACCAGTCGGAGGTGGGGGGGGGGGGGGCGCCTAGGCATTGGCCTATGAACTCTGCTTGATCAGGATTGAACGCATTTAATTTAATTTGGGAATACCTACACAGTTACTGACAAATAATTCTTCATTCTTCCTTTCTTCCTGCTCATGTCATAGGAATACATGGATAATGTTCAAAAATACTACCTGGCCAGCGTGGAATCTGCCGATTTTGTCAGTGCTGCAGAGGAAAGTCGAAAGATGATTAACTCCTGGGTGGAGAGCCAAACCAATGGTAGGTTATGAGAGAGTCACGGCTGAGTCCCCGCTGTGTGTGAGCACAGTGCTGGACCCTGACGGGGCTGCCGGGAGCGGGGTGAGACGAGATCGCAGAGGGTGGGGGGGCCTGCAGGGGGTGGACGGTCCACGTCAGTGAGGAGAGAAGCGGGCGGGGGCTCCCAGGACCAGCCCCCTGCAGGCACAGCTGAGTCATGACAGTGACTGTGGATCCCAAGTCTCTGCTCAAACATCAGGTTAATTCATAAATTTTTCTTTCAAATAGAGGCTTAACTTCTGGATTATGATCCATAAGAGAAAATATGAAAAGAGTTCCCTTTTGCTTTCTTAACTGGGAAACAAGCCTCTCTCCTTTAAACCACTCATCTTGCCAAAATGACCACCTGCAGCAGGAGATGTCTGGCCCACGTCCCCCTCCCACAGGATGTCACAGATGTCCTCCCCACCCAGGGAGGGGGCTGGACAACATCTCCAGACCATGAGCCTTATCCTACCTCCCTTCCGAAATACAGATCTAACCTATAGCAACTCAGAGTTGAGAATGAAGACAAATACACCCCAGGGAATGGTGTCTAGGTACGCGTTCTAGATTTTAGTGTTCATATCATTTGTCCTAAAGAACATTCAGGCCCATTCCCTCTGATTGCTAAGTTCAAATCTGAAAATAGCAATCGAAGAATAAAGTGAGGAAGAACAGAAGAATAGGAGGAAGGATTGAGTAGACAAGAGATAAAGCTATTGAGCAAACAGGAAGGGAGGAAAGAAAACTGACCAGTAAAATCAACTGAAATCAGTTCATCAGGATTCCTTGTGAGATGACTGATGTCCCCACACACACAGACTGAACACCTTCCCAGTCAGAAGCAGGGGCATCTCCATGAGGACAACTCCATCAGGCTGGGGCCATAAGCAAAGACTCACCTGGTGAACCGCTGGGCATGGAGTCCCTCGAGGGGTGATTTGTATGAATATTTAATCATCACTTGTAACTTTCAGAGCATCTTAGAGACAAACCACTTGTGCCTTTCCTAATTGATAATTTGTCTTTGCAGGAAGAATCAAGGATCTGTTTTCCCAAAACTCTCTCAATGGCTCTGTTCTGGTTCTGGTGAACGCTGTCTATTTCAAAGGGCAGTGGCAAGAGGAATTTAAGAAAGAAAATACTGTGGAGGAAAAATTTTGGCTGAACAAGGTATTGTCTATAAGTTATGCATATAACATAATGTAACTACATATGCACTGTGAAATGTAAATACATATTGATTAATATATAACTGCAGGTAGAAGATAGAATTCGTCAAGGCTTATTTTTTGTCTTTTTTTTTTTTAACTTTATTTAGTTGGGATCCCCTGAAGGAATTCTTATCTCTAATTCACAAAATTTCCAGATCATCTCTTAGAAGGAGGATATGTTTGGTATCTGAACAAGATTATCTTTCTTTATGACTTATGCCCATTTAGCACTTTTTGCCACATGAATTTATTACAGGATACAAGCAAACCTGTGCAGATGATGAAACAAACCAATCATTTCAATTTCGTGTCACTGGAGGATGTGCAAGCCAAGATCCTGGAAATACCGTACAAAGGCGAAGAACTAAGCATGATGGTGCTGCTGCCCAATGAAGTAGATGGTCTGCAGGAGGTAAAACCTGGTATTTATAGTGCTTCATGCTATTGCTTAAATTCTTAGTAATGCAGTGCTTGTCTGGCCTGCTCATAGTATGATGAGTTTTTAATTTGGAAGTATTTGGTTTCTAAGTACTCAAAACTCATTCACAGTCTCATTTCTAGAAGTTCAAAGGTGGGAGGAGGGGGAATTATACGATTTTCTTCTTAGCATTGCTATCATAAAGCTATCATATAAAACCACCAGTAAGACCATCATAAAAGGACATCCCATGAAAGACCACCTATAAATACTGTAACAGCCAATAATGATGCAAACGAGGCAGTAAATTTGCCACACTCAAAATACATACATAGTAACACTGGAAATCAAAACTTCATAGAGAAATTAATATCACAGTCAGTGTGATGAGTCCTCAGAATACTTGCCCCCTGCTCCAAATTCCCCATTATCAGTGACATTGGGAATATCTGTTCTAGGATTTTATCCTATAGCAACAAGTTAAAACAACAGAAAAGTTGTTGGACATAAGTGACTCAAAATAATGAAAAATTTTAAATAAGAAACAATGGTATGTATTTGTATTACCTTATCTTCATTTGAAACTGACATGCAGTGAATGCTTAAAAGATATTACTTAAATAAATAAAGATGTATACTAAGTATCAATTTAATGACAGTATTATGTAGCAACACAAACTTGATTAAAGAAATATTTATTGAAAAATTTTACAAGTAGATCAAGCAAGAAAAAGGAATAAAATTAGGATGTAAGCTGTAAATGCACTATGTAAAATATTTTGGACAAAAGAAATTAACAAGAGAAGTCTACTGAAAGCAAGCATGCCATAGATAAACAGCATAAGCAATGGACAATTCATCTTCTGCAGATAATTTTATTTAACCATCCTGTTGCATATATATGTGCATATATACACATTTGTATCTTTATGTGCATCGCTGTGCTGTTCTTAGTCGCTCAGCCATGTCCGACTCCTTGCGACCCCACAGACTGTAGCCCACCAGGCTCCTCTGTCCATAGGATCCTTTGAGCAAGAATACAGGAGTAGGTAGTCTATCCCTTCTCAAGGGAATCTTCCTGACCCGGGAATCGAATCAGGGTCCTCTGCATGGCAGGTGGATTCTTTACCAGCTGAGCTACCAGGGAAGCCCTGTGTATTTATACATATGGGTGCATTATGAGTACATAAATAAAGGGGCTTCCCTGGGAGCTCAAACAGTAAAGAATCCACCTGCAATGTTTGAGACATGGGTTCGATCCCTGTGTTGGGAAGATACCCTGGAGAAGGAAATGGCAACCCACTTGAGTATTCTTGCCTGGAGAATCCCATGGACAGAGGAGCCTGGTAAGCTATAGTCCATGCGGTCTCAAAGAGTTGGACACAACTGAGCAACTAAGCATGCAAACATGCATGTACATAAAAATGGCAAAGTCATAAGTATATCAGTTCAGTTCAGTCACTCAGTCATGTCCGACTCCCTGTGCGACCCCATGAACCGCGCCACGCCAGGCCTCCCTGTCCATCACCAACTCCAGCAGTTTATCCAAGCTCATGTCCCTTGAGTCAGTGATGCCATTCAACCATCTCATCCTCTGTCATCCCCTTCTCCTCCTGCCCTCAATCTTTCCCAGCATCAGGGCCTTTACAAATGAGTCAGCTCTTCGCATCAAGTAGTCAAAGTATTGGAGTTTCAGCTTCAACATCAGTCCTTCCAATGAACACCCAGGACTGATCTCCTTTAGAATGGACTGGTTGAATCTCCTTGCCTTCCAAGTGACTCTCAAGAGTCTTCTCCAACACCACAGTTCAAAAGCATCAATTCTTCAGTGCTCAACATTTTTTATAGTCCAACTCTCACATCCATACATGACTACTGGAAAACAATAGCCTTGACTAGATGGACCTTTGTTGACAAAGTAATATCTCTGCTTTTTAATATGCCGTCTGCTGCTGCTAAGTCGCTTCAGTTGTGACTCTGTGCGACCCCATAGACAGCAGCCCACCAGGCTCCCCCATCCCTGGGATTCTCCAGGCAAGAATACTGGAGTGGGTTGCCATTTCCTTCTCCAGTGCATAAAAGTGAAAAGTGAAAGGGAAGTCGCTCAGTCGTTTCCGACTCAGCGACCCCATGGTCTGCAGCCTACCAGGCTCTTCTGTCCATGGGATTTTCCAGGCAACAGTACTGGAGTGGGGTGCCATTGCCTTCTCCAAATATGCTGTCTAGGTTGGTCATAACTTTCCTTCCAAGGAGTAAGTGTCTTTTAATTTCATGGCTGCAATCACCATCTGCAGTGATTTTGGAGCCCAAAAAAATAAAGTCAGTCACTGTTTCCACTGTTTCCCCATCTATTTGCCATGAAGTGATGGGACTGGATACCATGATCTTAGTTTTCTGAATGTTGAGCTTTAAGCCAACTTTTTCACTCTCCTCTTTCACTTTCATCAAGAGGCTCTTTAGTTCTTCACTTTCTGCCATAAGGGTGGTGTCATCTGTATATCTAAGCTTATTGGTTTTTCTCCCGGCAATCTTGATTCCAGCTTAGCTTCTTCAAGCCCAGCATTTCTCATGATGTACTCTGCATATGTTACATAAGCAGGTGACAGTATACAGCCTTGACAAACTCCTTTTCCTATTTGGAACCAGTCTGTTGTTCCATGTCTAGTTCTAACTGTTGCTTCCTGACCTGCATACAGGTTTCTCAAGAGGCAGGTCAGGTGATCTGGTATTCCCATCTCTTAAGAAGACTTATTTGATTATATAATATATATCAAGGACTCTATTATTTTTGCCTCCTAGGATAAAACCTAATAACCTGAATCTCCTGTATTCATGTCTACTGTGAAAATAATTGTTTTCCAGACATTTCAATCCGCTAGGCAGGCTCCATGACCACTGAGAATCCTGACAGTTGTTCTTTTTCCACTGTTACAGGTTGAAGACCAGCTCTCTGCTGAGAACCTAATAGAGTGGACGAGCCCACAGAACATGGGGAAGAGACAAGTGGATTTATACCTGCCTCGGTTTAAAGTGGAAGACAGCTATGACCTCGTGCCCACACTGCACGCCCTGGGGATGGTGGACGCCTTCAATGGCGTGGTCGCCGACTTCTCGGGCATGACTGGGAGACGTGATCTGGTGGTGTCGACGGTCGTCCACAAGTCCTTTGTGGAGGTGACCGAGGAGGGCACAGAGGCTGCGGCTGCTACCGGTGTAAGCCACATTCGTATCACATCATTACCATTTCATGAGAGTTTCCGCTGCGATCACCCTTTCCTGTTCCTCATCAAGCACATCAAGACCAACAGCATCCTCTTCTGTGGCCGAGTCTCTTCCCCTTAGACGTCCTTGGCCAGCGGTCACACTCGGGGACATTCCGAGAGCTGTTCCCAGAGCTTGAATGCTGGTGTAACAATCTCCCTTGGATTTATTTTCCTTTCCAAACTTATAGTCACCACTGAGAATGTATTGGATAAAATATTATGTTTGTCTGTCTCTCTCTTTCTACAAACACATGTAACCTACTTTACTCCCCAAAAAACTCCTCCTTGGACAAAATGTTCACTATATTTTAAAAACTTATTTCCATACTCTATCTTCTTCTAACTTTGAAATATCATAGCTCCTACTTCAAAAGTTATATTTAGTTTTCAAACCTAGACATTCACATTTATTTGAGTTCAGGTGGTATGTGGGACCCTTACATGTCTAAATTTTTTAATTGTCTGAAATGCATTATCAATAAAACCATGGCTTGTTCATGTCGTTTCTTGCTCATCCTTTTTTTTCTTTTCAACAAAGTGCAAGTGACCCACCACACATAGAAAAGATCATATAGAAAGATATTATCACATATAGAAAATCAAGAGTATGGCATGATGAGGTTAAAAGGGTAGACTGTTATCAGAACATGAAAGACTTTGTAACCCATGTTGAGAGGTTAAATATAAGCATCTAGAACTCAGACTTGGGATACGAACTGAATCTCTAAATAGATAAGACAGATGATATAAATTTCAGAGTTACTGAGAGAAATATGGTAGTTGTAGCTGAAGGCAAAGATGGGGTAAGACTAGGAGAGCATATAGTGAGAAGAAGGGCTGCCACATGACCCTGAAGTCCACCAATCCATAAATGTTAAGAACTGACAAATTTTGTTTCCTAAAACATAACTTTTCTCAGGGCAAGAGGAATCATTTGGAGGTGACATGTTTATTACATAGATTGGCATGATGGTTTCATGGATATATACTCACCTCAAAACTCATGACGTTCATACATTAAATATGTACAGCTCTTTATACATCATTCGTACATGAAGAAAGTTATTTTTTAACAGAAAGTAATAAAATCAATATGTGATTGTAAACATAAAGATAATAGATGCTTAATAAAGAATATAATGCATATACACCACAAGACAGGCTTCCCTGGTGGTGCACTGGTAAGGAATCTGACTGCCAAGCAGGAGACCTCAGTTCAAAAATGAGTTGGACATGATGTAGTGACTAAATAACACTACACCACAGGATACCAACTTGTTCCCATTGGCTTGGAGACAGCTAAAATTAAAAGACTGGTCAAACCCTGTGTGGAGAAAACGTGGATCAACCGGAACTCTCCCACACCACTGGTAGGGATGTGAAAGCTGCAACCACTTAGGAAAACAGTCTTGAAATTTTATTTTTTCCATCTTTATTAAAATGTTATTGGCCCACAGCATTGAATAAGTTGAAGGTAACCATGTGGTACACTCATTTTCTACACACAAATCGGATACACTTATTTTCTACAAAATGACCACCAGTACAGCTTGCACTAACATCACTCTCTCATCACAGTACTGTCATTTCTTTTTCGGGAGGGGTGTTGTTCAAGAACAGCTGTCACACTGTTGATCTCTAAGGGAGAGGGGAAGCTGGGGTCTCCTATGCTGCCATCTGGGTGATGACTCCAGAAAACCATGTATCTCCTTGGCTTAGAAATGCACTTCTAGAGACAGTCTTTCTCAAGTATACAAAGTGGCACATATCAGTACTTTCTTACAAAGTTAAAAGTATGACCAGACGATTACCAGACCATTAATTCCACATCCTCATTTTGCCCAAGAGATATGAACACATCCACCACAAAAGGACTAGGACACAAATGTTCACTGAAGCCTTATTCATAATGGCCAAAAACCTGGCAAAACCTCAAATGTCTAACAGCTGAACAAAACAGGTGAACGAAAATACAAACCAAAGAATAGTACTTAGAGATAAAAAGGAAAAAACTACTGAAGCAACATGAGTTAAACTCCTACAGGGTATGCTGTGCAAACAAGAAACTGAAAAGAATAGTACATATTATGTAATTCCACTTACATGACAATTTTATACTATGAATAAATGCAGTTGGGCTTCCCTGGTGGCTCAGTGGTAAAGAACCCGCCTGCCAATGCAGGAGACATGGATTTGATCCCTGGGTTGGAAAGATCCCCTGGAGAAGGGAATGGCTACCCACTCCAGTATTCTTGCCTGGAGAATCCCATGGACAAAGGAGCCTGGTGGGCTACAGTCCATGGAGTTGCAAAGAGTCAGACGCGACCGAGCTACTAATCAACAACAAATGTAGTTACATCTCAATACAAGAGACCTTTGAAACACTTAGAACAATACGATCACAGGAAATAATAGTAAAAAATACAAAAAAGTGATAGGCAATTATAAACATGAAGGCTAGTATTTTATTGAATGAGATGGATCAGAGCATAATTTCCCTGTGCTAATTCACTTAAGATAAACATGTATACTGCTAAACACTCGTTGGTTGTGTGGCTAACATAGAGTCTTGATCTTTGCTACTGGAAGGTTGAATCACTAAACATTTCCAGAGATGAAGTAAATGAGGAATCTCCTTCACAAGAGAAGATAATTATGATCAGATTAATAACATAAGCTTATATATTAATTGAATACTATACACTGTATTGGCAAGAAATTTTATAAGTTTCATTCATGGGTTTAACCCAACGTATCTTAAAATGATATAACCATTAAACACTCCAGAGTTTTGCTATTTCCTTGTGTCTGATAAGTATCAGGAATAACAGAAGAACGTGTCCACTGTAAACTCATAGGTAGAAATATCACATTTAGTTTCAGTAGATATCCAGATGTTCCTCTGGTTGGGTCTCCAAAAGAACCCAATCTGAAAATAGTTAAAGATTAGAGACATTATGTTATTAGTAAAAAGTTATCATTACTCCTTCTGTCACCTTGCCTTATCTTATGTATGTTTTTGGGTTTTTTTCCATTTATTTTTATTAGTTGGAGGCTAATTACTTTACAATATTGTAGTGGTTTTTGTCATACATTGACATGAATCAGCCATGGATTTACATGTATTCCCCATCCTGATCCCCCCTCCCACCTCCCTCTCCACCTGATCCCTCTGGGTCTTCCCAGTGCACCAGCCCTGAGCACTTGTCTCATGCATCCGAACCTGGGCTGGTGATCTGTTTCACCCTAGATAATGTACATGTTTCGATGCTGTTCTCTCGAAACATCCCACCCTCGTGTTCTCCCACACAGTTCAAAAGTCTGTTCTGTGCATCTGTGTCTCTTTTTCTGTTTTGCATATAGGGTTACCGTTACCATCTTTCTAAATTCCATATATATACATTAGTATACTGCATTGGTCTTTATCTTTCTGGCTTACTTCACTCTGTATAATGGGCTCCAGTTTCATCCATCTCATTAGAACTGATTCAAATGAATTCTTTTTAATGGCTGAGTAATATTCCATGGTGTATATGTACCACAGCTTCCTATCCATTCGTCTGCTGATGGGCATCTAGGTTGCTTCCATGTCCTGGCTATTATAAACAGTGCTGCGACGGAACACTGGGGTACACGTGTCTCTTTCAGATCTGGTTTCCTCAGTGTGTATGCCCAGAAGTGGGATTGCTGGCTCATATGGCAGTTCTATTTCCAGTTTTTTAAGAAAGCTCCACACTGTTCTCCATAGTGGCTGTACTAGTTTGCATTCCCACCAACAGTGTAAGAGGATTCCCTTTTCTCCCCACCCTCTCCAGCATTTATTGCTTGTAGACTTTTGGATAGCAGCCATCCTGACTGGTGTGTAATGGTACCTCATTGTGGTTTTGATTTGCATTTCTCTGATAACGAGTGATGTTGAGCATCTTTTCATGTGTTTGTTAGCCATCTGTATGTCTTCTTTGGAGAAATATATGTTTAGATCTTAGGCCCATTTTTTGATTGGGTCATTTATTTTTTTGGAATTGAGCTGCAGGAGTTGCTTGTATATTTTTGAGATTAATCCTTTGTCTGTTGCTTCATTTGCCATTATTTTCTCCCAATCTGAGGGCTGTCTTTTCACCTTGCTTATAGTTTCCTTTGTTGTGCAAAAGCTTTTAAGTTTAATTAGCTCCCATTTGTTTATTTTTGCTTTTATTTCCAATATTCTGGGAGGTGGGTCATAGAGGATCCTGCTGTGATTTATGTCAGAGAGTGTTTTGCCTATGTTCTCCTCTAGGAGTTTTATAGTTTCTGGTCTTACATTTAAATCTTTAATCAATTTTGAGTTTATTTTTGTGTATGGTGTTAGAAAGTGTTCTAGTTTCATTCTTTTACAAGTGGTTGACCAGTTTTCCCAGCACCACTTGTTAAAGAGGTTGTCTTTTTTCCATTGTATATTCTTGCCTCCTTTGTCAAAGATAAGGTGTCCATAGGTGCGTGGATTTATCTCTGGGCTTTCTATTCTGTTCCATTGATCTATATTTCTGTCTTTGTGCCAGTACCATACTGCCTTGATGACTGTGGCTTTGTAGTATAGTCTGAAGTCAGGCAGGTTGATTCCTCCAGTTCCATTCTTCTTTCTCAAGATTACTTTGGCTATTCGAGGTTTTTTGTATTTCCATACAAATTGTGAAATTATTTGTTCTAGTTCTGTGAAAAATATCGTTGGTAGCTTGATAGGGGATTGCATTGAATCTATAGATTGCTTTGGGTAGTACAATCATTTTGACAATATTGATTCTTCCAATCCACAAACACAGTATGTTTCTCCATCTGTTTGTGTCCTCTTTGATTTCTTTCATCAGTGTTTTACAGTTTTCTATGTATAGGTCTTTTGTTTCTTTAGGTAGATATACTCCTAAATATTTTACTCTTTTTGTTGCAATGGTGAATGGTATTGTTTCCTTAATTTCTCTTTCTGTTTTCTCATTGTTAGTGTATAGGAATGCAAGGGATTTCTGTGTGTTAATTTTATATCCTGCAACTTTACTATATTTGTTGATTAGCTCTAGTAATTTTCTGGTAGAGTCTTTAGGGTTTTCTATGTAGAGGATCATGTCATCTGCAAACAGCAAGAGTTTCACTTCTTCTTTTCCTATCTGGATTCCTTTTACTTCTTTTTCTGCTCTGATTGCTGTGGCCAAAACTTCCAAAACTATGTTGAATAGTAGTGGTGAGAATGGGCACCCTTGTCTTGTTCCTGATTTTAAATTGACCCCAACACAATCAATTTCACCTTTTTCTCAAGTGCACACAGAACCTTCTCCAGAATAGATCACATCCTGGGCCATAAATCTAGCCTTGGGAAATTCAAAAAAATTGAAATCATTCCAGTCATCTTTTCTGACCACAGTGCAGTAAGATTAGATCTCAATTACAGGAAAAAAAATTATTAAAAATTCAAACATATGGAGGCTAAATAACACGCTTCTGAATAACCAACAAATCATAGAAGAAATCAAAATATGCATAGAAATGAATGAAAATGAAAACACAACAACCCAAAACCTATGGGACACTGTAAAAGCAGTGCTAAGGGGAAGGTTCATAGCATTACAGGCTTACCTCAAGAAACAAGAAAAAAGTCAAGTAAATAACCTAACTCTACACTTAAAGCAACTAGAGAAGGAAAAAATGAAGAAGCCAGGATTAGTAGAAGGAAAGAAATCTTAAAAATTAGGGCAGAAATAAATGCAAAAGAAACTAAAGAGACCATAGCAAAAATCAACAAAGCTAAAAGCTGGTTTTTTAAAAAAATAAACAAAATTGACAAACCGTTAGCAAGACTCATTAAGAAACAAAGGGAGAAGAACCAAATTAACAAAAATTAGAAACGAAAATGGAGAGATCACAACAGACAACACTGAAATACAAAGGATCATAAGAGACTACTACCAGCAGCTCTATGCCAATAAAATGGACAACTTGGAAGAAACGGACAAATTCTTAGAAAAGTATAACTTTCCAAAACTGAACCAGAAAGAAATAGAAGATTCTAACAGACCCATCACAAGCAAGGAAATCAAAACTCTAATCAGAGATCTTCCAGCAAACAAAAGCCCAGGACCAGATGGCTTCACAGCTGAATTCTACCAAAAATTTAGAGAAGAGCTAACACCTATCCTACTCAAAATCTTCCAGAAAATTGCAGAAGTCAAACTTCCAAACTCATTCTATGAGGCCACCATCACCCTAATTCCAAAACCAGACAAAGATGCCACAAAAAAAAAAAAAACTACAGGCCAATATCACTGATGAACATAGATGAAAAATCCTTAACAAAATTCTAGCAAACAGAATCCAACAACATATTAAAAAAAATCACACATCATGACCAAGTGGGCTTTATTCCAGGAATGCAAGGATTCTTTAATATCCGCAAATCAATCAATGTAATACACCACATTAACAAATTGAAAGATAAAAACCATATGATTATCTCAATAGATGCAGAAAAGCCTTTGACAAAATTCAACATCCATTTATGATTAAAACTCTCCAGAAGGCAGGAATAGAAGGAACATACCTCAACATAATAAAAGGTATATATGACAAACCCACAACAAGCATTACCCTCAATGGTGAAAAATTGAAAGCATTTCTCTTATGTATGTTTTTAATTCAGAACAAGTCATTCTGAGCTAAAGTACTATCCTTCTGAAGCTGCACTCTTCACAGCTTACAGGAATCTGTAAGAGACAGGGAAGAAGAGCCCTCTGAGTGGGCCTGTGCGTCTCGATCCATCAGTAAATGAGTTCTGTCTTTGTTGCTCCCCAGCATTTCTCATCAGGAAGATCTGAGGGAGGCAACAAGGTCACTGTTCTTTTGTGAAATGTTGGCAGGTTGGGAAACCTGCCCCTGGGAACACAGGAGATTCTCAGATAGCTAAGTTTTGAGACAGAACACAGGCCTTTGAGATATTGAAGCTTCATACAAAAATAATGCCTCCAGAGGCACCTCGAAGCTTGCACTGAGGTGTGTGTGCTGGGGGCAGCCTTCCAGCCTCAAGCACTCAGCTGTGACGATTCCAGGACCCACACATGCTGCAGGGGCCTCAGTCTCTCCGCCTCCCTCGGCACTGCCCTCCCTTCCACCTCTCTCCCTCTTTCTCCCTCTTTTCCTCTCCCTGCCTCCCTACACGCTCTGTCTCTCTGTCTCACCAAACACACACAGCATCTAAACAAGGGAGCTCGGTTAGCAGGGCTCCACCATTAAACACACTCCAGATTTGGAACTAACTTCTGGGAAGGCCTCAGGAAAAGCCACTCCCGCAGCAGCCAATTTCCCATGCTGCCCTCCATCTCCACCCTTGAAACTAGGATTTCACCTCCTGGGGCTCTGAACTGCTGCCATGAGAAGTGGCCCCGAAACCAAGAACAAGCCAGAGTGCATCTCTCCCTCACCCCTCTGGGTTCTGGGAGGAGAAGCACCGCAGGAGCCAGGACACAGCCACCCTCACCCTCAGGCCGGCCCTGCGAGGCTGCTGAGCCCGCCTCCTGCGCGCCCCGCCGCCCAGCGCCGCGTCCGCTCCAACGCCGCCGCCCGGCCCGCTGCTCCAAGGGAGTCGCCAAGAGGATGGCCTCGTGTCGGTGGACCTCTCAGTGTCCGCGCTGCACAGGCTGGTTCAGGATTGCATGGATACAGATAAATGTCTCGTACTCATGGAAAAATACTGCCACGGCTTCTCTCCAAACTCTTACAAGTGTTCAGTTTGGCTGATGGGACTGCTGATTGTACCAGAATGAAGAGAACTTCCTCTGCCCGTCCCCCCAATTTATTTCTAATTCCAGAGTGTGACCTTATTTGTAAATAGATCATAGACATAACTAGTTAACATAAGATTGTATTGATTCAAGCTGGGTCCTAATCCAATCACTGGACACTTATATGAAGAGAAGAGACACAGAGAAGACAGTCATGTGGAGACGGAGGCACAAGCCCAGAAACTCTAGGAACCACCAGGAGGTAGAAAAGGTAAAGAGAATTCTCCCCGAGAGCCTCCCGAGGAAGTGTAGTCCTGAGAACAGAGATTTTACACCTCAAGCCTTCAGGAGTGGGAGAGAACAAACACCGGTGTTTTTAAACCTCAGTGTGGGCAGCTCAGGACAGAGGTCTTAGGAACCTAACACAGTGCCTCGAGAGCAGAGGAGAAGTCCCGTCTCACACTCCAGCCTAAGCTGTTAAGTCACAATAGTTTACTAGAGCAAAAAATCAACCACTTCAGCAATTAAAAATACATTCAAAGAAGGACATGAACCTCATCAAAGCAACATTGTAAATCAACATTCAATGAAATGCCCTGAATTTCAGGAAAAAATCTTTACCTGAAGTACAGGTAATTAGGATGCTTTGTCAAGTGGTCAAATGCAGGGAGGAAATCACTGGAATGAGTTACAGTCAGGCGTTTCTTGTGCAATAATAGATATTTCCTGGAGTCTATGGGAGTTGATGTTATCTTGCCTGGATCACTTGAGAAACTGAAGGTGCTGATGACAGCTGTCCCTGGCAGTCCTGGTGAGATATGTGCTAAAGCCAGAATCATTTAAGCGAACACAGAGGCTGGTGGCAGAAGTCACGAGGTGGGGAATGGATGGTGCTATCATGGTCTCAGAGTTTGTCTCAGAGGATGAGGCTTAGGAAGTCAGTTGTCACCAAATGTAAAGGATCCTTGGCAAACCTCCCTTCTCATTAAGTCCCTGCTTCTAGCACTGTGATAGAGATCCTTCACTAAGCTCAGTAGTAAGTCATAGAACACAACTAAGAACTCAATGAATGAAAAATGAATCATTAAGAAATTTTAAAAATAGATAATCAAACACATTATGTGATCACCCCTACATTCAAATGGAATCAAGAGTCTTCCTTCAAATGAAAGAGGCCATGAGTCAGTGGCTTCTAGCTGATGCACGAAGCAAAGGCTCTCTCTTTCTTCATTCTACCAAAAAATTAAGAGACCCATAAAAGCAAATCTGGGAGGCAGTGTGATTTTTCTGATATGATAAGAAGTTATAAAATAAAATTGTTACTAAGGACTTACTCAGTCCTTCCTTAATATATAACATTAATCAATTCAAGGGGCTTCCCAGTTGGAACTGGTGGTAAAGAACCTGCCTGCCAACACAGGAGACATAAGAGACACGGGTTCAATCCCTGGGTTGGGAAGATCCCCTGGAGGAAGGCATGTGGCAACCCACTCCAGTATTCTTGCCTGGAGAATCCCATGGATGGAGGAGCCTGGTGGGCTACAGTCCATGGGGTTGCAAAGAGTAGAAAACGACTGAAGTGACTTAAGCAAACACACGCAAAATAACTGGAATGTTAAATGTCAGTCGAAAACTGCTGAAAGGAAGGGTTGTAGAAATGGTTCTAGAGACAGTAGTTATGAGAGAGGGTTGGATGGCGCTAAGCATACAGTAGGATGACTGTCCTGAGTGGAACTGGAGGCATAGGAATGGGGAGACGGGTAGTGATGAATGAACTGTCTCAGTCTTCCATGACACACCTACAGACAAGACCATTCCCCAACTAAGGGAAATTAAGGTATATCTGTCTCATCCTGTTCAGAGCTATTTACATTGTACAGATTTGTATCTGTAGGGAATATTAAAACAGTAATTGGCAGATATCCTATTATTGAAAGCTTCAAAGACATTCTCAAGTAACCAATTTACCTGCAGATGGGTATAACCATGTGCGTAGTAAGAAGAGATAAAATGCTCCCTAAGATATGCACCTCAGTAAAGCTGATGAGTCTTCACGCCCTTCACAAGGAAGGAAGAAAACAGTAAGAAAACAGAGGAGCTATTTTGGAGCTGCCTACACAGGCATTAGAGACAGCGGGGTGGTTCCCGGACATGTCATTTCCTCTCTGTTTTACTGGATTCTGGGATTCATGATGCCAATGATGTTGGTAAATTTAGAAAATACCCAAAGACAGGTTGGCAAGTACTGACTTGCAAAATGGTCTAAGAATTGCTGAGTGTCCTGTGACTGTGTGACATCACCGTGTCTTCACCTTGTCTAATACATGCCGGGAGCACTTTTCAAAAGGAGGGGGAGAAAGCTGTGATATGGTTTCTTGTTTGAACTAACCAAGTTCATTATAAATTTAAGCAAAATTCTGTTTTGCATATATGCCCAGTCGTGTCCCACCCTTTGCCACCCTCTGAACTGACTGTTGCCCGACAGACTCCTCCATCCATGGGATCTCCCAGGCAAGAATACTGGAGTGGGTTGCCATTTCCTCCTCCAAAACAAAATCTTGATCTTCATCAGTTAGTGCCTTTCCCTCAAAGCCAGCCTCTGCACCACCAGCCTCGGTAACTCAGTCACAGGAGGAATCCGCTCAGTCAGTGGTTCCCTTGAGTCCTCGTCTCCTGCTCTGTCCCCTGGGCTTCCTCCAGGCCCAGCCGGGGCTCCTTGCTTCTGTCTCTGGGCTCAGAGGCCTTTCTCTTTGAGCCCGAAGACGTCCACCCTGCTCCGGCCCCGGGGCCCTCCCGTTCTCTGGCAGCGCCCGTGACGCAGCCTTGACTGGGCGCTCTCATTCCTCGTGTCTGTCGTTTTTCACCCTGGGTCTTCTCTCCTGCTCTTTCCTGCTTCTTTAGACTCAGCTCCCCCATCAGACTCCAGCAGACTCCACCCCCGCTCGGCCCACCCGTCTCAGCTCAGGGGTCTCTGACCGCCAGTGTCCGGGGGTCAGGACACACGTAACCAGGAGGAGGCCTAAGAGCAGCAGGGCTGAGCTCAGGAACCGTCTCTGCGGTTTAGACACCCAGGCCTCCCCTTCCCCCAGCTCGTGTCTCCATCCCTGTGCTTCCGGGACCCTGGGGTGGGCGGGTCTTCCTGTGAGTGAGTGACGTGCTGGGACTGCAGACTCCGACCAAGCTCCGTACTGAGTGCGGGGTGAGGAGAGAATTGGCCGCTCACACACGCGAGCTTTCTCCTAGCCTGGTGGGAAAGCAAAACGGTGAGCTGCTGGGGAAGGCAGTCTGGCAGTTCTTCTAAATCAATCATAGAGTAAAATCGACTAATCAATCGATCAAATGTAAACTTACGGTTGACCCACACATTACGTTCTTAAGTATACGACTAAGAAATTAAAACACACGTCCACAATGAAATTGCTAAATTTTACACAACCCTCAAATAGTGTCTGATACCCTGCCTTCCTCCGTAATGACTATGGCGTCCCTGGAGGAGAATTTAGGGACCCGTTCCCACGCCTTCAGATTTTGTGGGAGAATATGATCTCTTCTGAAAGGACAGAGGACACAGGTTCTTTTCATCCAAACACAAGGAGATTTGTCGGTAAAGGCCCAGAGTCTGTCTACACCTCCCTGTGGGAAGTGGATACACACGCAGCCTCCTGGAACCAGCTACCTGCCTGGAGAGCTCACCTGGGCAATTCACCCTCTTAGACACCTGGGCTTCTGTTCAGTCACTCTGTGGCTCATTTCTGTTATCTGTGAAATGGGGGAAACAAACTCACCAACATAAATATGGTGTTAAAGCAGAAAATGGGTGAGTACAAAACCCCCTCAGTAAATAGTCAGTAGTTTTTAATATTATTCTATTACAGGAACACCAGATGCTTGAAGAGATGAGACTGCAGTGATGAGACTCAACCATGCCATTCAAAGAACACATTTTTTTCTTTTTTTTTCCTTACAGACATTTGACTTTGTTGTTCTGGTCATGATCAGAAGTGGGTGTGCTGCAGATCAGGATGATTGAGAATGTTATAATTCTGGAGCTCAAGCTATTTACTTTTCTGAGAAATCTTCATACTAAAACATTAGAAAACTACCCTTAAAATGGGTCCCATTTGTATCCCTTGTTCTCACTGAGAGCAAGTGAATGAGCTGCCCTCTGACCACAGAAATCAGGGTACAGCTGGGATTAACTGCAAGGACAATGGGGTCACGGGGAGAGCCGCGCCAGGGTCCAACCTCGAGGGGAGGCAACTCATACCTGGTCTCCACCTACAGCTGACACACTTTGCCAATCCCTCTTAAACTGAGACATTGAGCTATTTTCCCGGGTATACAGAATTTTTTTAAAGAAACAAGCCTTTTCAGAACTTCAAACAATGGCAGCTTTTCAATTGTTTGTGTTAGAAGTGGTCTTAAATAGGAGTCAACATGAATTAACAAGAGAAGAAAGATTTTTAAGGGTCATTTCTGGCTGGGCCTAGTTGCTAAGGGCATGTGAAGAAGTTGAAACATAAGTGTACCATCATTGCTGTCAGAAAGGCACATACATGCATTTCACATGAGCCAGGGATGGTAGGTCACAATTTCTTCTGCAGAAGGAAACGACGTACAGGAGTTGGTCAATAACCTTGTCTTTCTTCATAGAGACTTCTTGCTCATGAAGTTGAAGATACCTGGTGAAGAAATCAAGAGTTGATCTATTTGAAATACCAGCTGCTTTGAGGCATGGGAGGCGGCTGGTAGAGCTATATATTCAGGGCTGATCACGCCCGGCACACCACCTCTGCTTCCTCCAGGAACACAGGTAAGTGCTTCTAGCAGCTCTGCGTACCTACAGGAATCCTTTCTGAAAATTATAATGAATGTGATGTTTTATCATGCATGTATTAAATATCTCATTTGGTATGATGGTATTTTACTTATTCTGCCAGAGTAAAAGAACTTTTTCTCCTGATTTAATCCATAGGTAATTTACTTCTTTCTAAAAGAAAACCCACACTCCTATGGGAGCACGTGTATCAGGGGTAGGCTGTCCAGCATCCACAGATCCTTCAAGTAAGGCAGGGAGATACCTGATGGGAAATGGCTGGATGTTACCACATCAGTTTTGCCTTTGAATCTGTTATAAACTCAGTGGGAAAGACGTGGAGGCTGGGAAAAATTGAAAGGAAAAAGAAAAGGGGGCAGCAGAGGATGGGATGGTTCTACAGCATCACAGACTCAATGAATATGAATTTGAACAAACTCTGGGAGGGAGTGGAGGAAAGAGGAGCTTGTCCATGGAGTGGAAAGAGTTGGACACTACTTAGCAACTGAACAACAACAACAACACATCTGTTATAACGCATTTTTTACCCACTCTGTACAGTCATTAAGGAAGGAACAGTGAAGATACTCTGTTATTTGTTAGAAAATTTTTCTTCAATAGTCATCTAATTATCAGATGGATACAGGTACATCTCCTTATTATGAAATGTATAACATAAAGTTTCTATTATATTTAAGAAAAATTTTCTATAAATAAGGCTTCCCAGGTGGCACCCGTGGTAGGAAGAGAGAAAGTCTACCACTCTAGGAGCTGTAAGAGATGTGGGTTCAGTCCCTGGGTGGGGAAGGTCCCCTGAGGGAAGGCATAGCAACCCACTCCAGTATTCCTAATTTCAAAAGTCTTCTAATTACTATAGGTATACAAAGGAAAAATCTTAGTTGCCGGAAATCCACAACCCACACATAAGGCATTTCTTTTAGAAGTTCTCATTACAGACTAGTCTTCCTTCACTAGAATGATTATAAAATGCATCCGATGCTCTTCCAGGACTTCCAGACCACATCCGGCCACCATGAGTTCCCTCGGTGAAGCAATCATCCACCTTGCAATCGATCTGTTCCACCAGATCAGAAAATCAGAGAAGGAAAACATCTTCCTGTCCCCTTTCAGTATCTCGTCAGCCTTAGCCATGACTTACTTAGGGGCCCGAGAAAACACCGCATCAGAAATGCAGAAGGTAGGTGGCAGCTGCCTCTCCGTCACAGGTTTGCATGGTTTGTCTGCTGGCTGGAGTGCAGATGACCACAGGTCTGGCTGTCCCCGGGGGTCCCACGGGAAGCTCAAGCAGCCCCACGACTGGGTGGGCACAGGGAGGGGCACACACTCTCCCGCAGGGCTCCCCACCGCCTTCCTGTGCCCGGACTTCCTCTGGGGGCTGGGATGACCCCCTACAATCGCCCAACAGCCAGAGGTGAGGCTTTAATGGGAGAATTCACTGGAAATGAGACACTGACTAAAATCCATGCTCCCATGGAAACATCTTCACATGTTTCCTCAATGATGAATGAAAAACGAGACATGATTCTCTAAGGTGGATAGCGATCAAGCAGCTTTATGTTTTCCACACACAGATTGTGTTTTTTAAGAGGCAAGTGTTTGCACTAAATATTTCTTTCTTCTTTTCTTTGTTCCCTATGGTTTGGGTTTTTTTGTTTGGTTTGGTACTTGGTTTGAATTTTCTTTCTTCTTCCTGACTTTTTTCTTTCTTTTTTTATTGACTGTGATGCACACAGATATATATAGGGTAACACTTCTTTGCCCCACTATCTGTCTCCTCCAGGTCCTTCACTTCAGTAAAATCACAGAGAACACAAGAGGAGCCACAAATGATCGCGTGAGTCACAGAGCACTGGATTTAGAAGGTCATGTATCCAACAGGGTCATAGTTTAAACTGGGAATTTCAGACAAAGTGGGAAAAGTCCATCTTTAGGGGACATCTTAAGTGAAATACAGTGGACAGAGTTGTTGCTCATTTCATGTTACATATGTACTTCACATCTTTGTTATCCTGAGAGGAGAGTAGCATGTGCTTCACAGTAAGGGCTCTGAAACCCAAAGGAGCTTCAAATTGTGCTCTGCTGTTCAGGAAGGAAAAATGTGGAAAATACAACTGCTCTGAGCCACAGTGATGTCATCCCAATTAACTGGGGACCATAAAATGTCTGCTGCAATACATGCAAATCCATGTGAAACAGAATGGCAGTGCCAGGAAAATGAAAACTCTGATATACATTATGTATTTTATTATTATTATTATTATTATAGAAAAATAGTGATTACAGTATTTATATAACATGTTTCTAACATTGGATAGTATTAATTAACTCATAATATTAATTTTATTATTGGATATTAAATCACGATGTTAGTTCATATTATTAAGACCAATAGGTAGGCATCAAAATATATTATGGAAAGTGATTAACTGAGAGCTATTTTTATGGACTAGTACAAAACTCTTAGGTAGCAAGTTTAAGGTTCTGGATTGAGACAAGCCTGAGTTGAAAAGCTGGCTCTGGCTCCTTGGAGAAGTCACTTAGCTCTCTGCACTCTCTTGTTATCATGTGAATTCAACTAAAGACTTAGAGATACTGGCGTACAGCTGCTAGCAGTGTCCCTGGCACACACTGCTCCTACACTGAGAAGTGTGACCGTCAGTGTGAGGATATGTAGGTCAGAGTCAACGGGTCTTAGAAGACAATCCCACCAGGAGCATAACAGGTCTTCATGTCGTAACCTCGGACAGCATACAGATTTCCTTTCTCACACAGTTGATGACTGTTAGAAACGCACTGTGGGTCTGGCCCTCAAGAAGCTTAAGTGTAGCTGAGAAGTTCACCCTAACCATTGCAGACAACTCAGACACAGTGCAGTGGAGGGATGGTGCTGCGTGGGTAGTTCAAAGGAGAGAAGAGTGGAATGTGTTTGAGCAGGAAGAGGGAATCACCTAGAAGACTGACTATGAAATTAGGAAGGCTATCGCCAGTAACACACACCAATTAGGGGAAATAACAACAACCATCATCCCTGGGGATACCACCCTCTAACAGGGATCTAACAGACCTCTGGGGGTGTAGAGTTTACATTGACAGAGAATCCAATGAGCTCACTTTTTGGTGTTTGAAGGTTGAAAAGCCAGGAAAAGCTCATCATCACTTTCAAAAGCTTCTGACGGAATTAAAGAAATCCACTGATGCCTATGAGCTGAGTGTCGCCAACAGGCTCTATGGAGAAAAGGAGTTTCCATTTCTCCAGGTGAGTTTCCTGGTCTGTCACACCTTTAGTCTGCATCTCAGCTCCTCGGGCCTCATCTCCTAATGGGGAGGGGAGCGGGTGCAGAGGAGCCTGGGGACCCACACGGGGGCATTACTCTCAGGGGCGCCAGGCTCCCCGACCACAACCCCACCCGCTGAGTGTCCAGAGGCTGACAGCACACCAGTGAGGGCGGGGCTAGGCATTGACTTATGAACTCTGCTTAATCAGGATTGAACACATTTAATTTAATTTGGGAATACCTACAACCAGTCCATTCTAAAGGAGATCAGTCCTTGGGTGTTCATTGGAAGTACTGATGCTGAAGCTGAAACTCCAATACTTTGGCCACCTCATAAGAAGAGTTGACTCATTGGAAAAGACTCTGATGCTGGGAGGGATTGGGGGCAAGAGGAGAAGGGGATGACAGAGGATGGGATGGCTGGATGGCATCACCGACTCGATGGACATGAGTTTGAGTAAACTCCAGGAGTTGGTGATGGACAAGGAGGCATGGCGTGCTGCGTTGCATGGGGTCACAAAGAGTCGGACACGACTGAGCGAATGAACTGAACGAACTGAACAGAACATAGTTACTGGTAAATTACTTTTCATTCCTCCTTTCTTCCTGCTCATGTCATAGGAATACATGGATAACGTTAAGAAATTTTATCTAGCCAGTGTGGTATCTGCTGATTTTAAAAATGCTGCAGAGGAAAGTCGAAAGCTGATTAACTCCTGGGTGGAGAGCCAAACCAATGGTAGGTTATGAGAGAGTCACCCATTAAAGTCACTGCTGAGTCCCCGCTGTGTGTGAACACAGTGCTGGACCCTGACTGGGCTGCCGGGAACGGGGTGAGATGAGACTGCAGAGGGTGGGGAGGCCTGCAGGGGGTGGACGGTCCACGTCAGTGAGGAGAGAAGCGGGCGGGGGGCTCCCAGGACCAGCCCCCTGCAGGCACAGCTGAGTCTGGATGACAGTGTCTTTGTGGATCCCAAGTCTCTACTCAGACTTCAGATTGATTTGTAAGTTTTTCTTTAAATTGAAGGCTTAACTTCTGGATTATAATCCCTAAGAGAAAATGTGCAGAGTCCACCTTTGCTTTCTTAACTGGGAAACAAGCCACTCTCCTTTAAACCATCCTTCTTGCAGAAATGACCACCTGCAGGAGGAGGCTCCTGGCCCACGTCCCCCTCCCACAGGATGTCACAGGTGTCCTCCCCACCTGGGGAGGGGGCTGGACAATGTCTCCATCCCATGAACCACATCCTACCCCCCTTCCGAAGTATAGGCTTAACCTACGGCAACTCCATGTGCAGAATGAAGAAGAAGACAGGGAATGGAAACAAGAGACAAAGCTATTGAGGGAACAGGAAGGGAGGAAAGGGAAGGAAGAAAACTGACCAGTAAAGATCAGCTGAAACCAGTTCTGATGCACAAGGTATTGTCAGAATTGATGACCCAGAATTCCTGGGTCAGGAAGAGCCCCTGGAGGGGGGCAACCCACTCCAGTATTCCTGCCTAGAGAATCCCATGGACAGAGGAGCCTGGCAGGGTGCACTCCGTGGGCTCACAGTCGGACATGACTGAAGAGACAGCACAGCATGGCATCTTACGTATCAGAAATCAGTTCATGAGGGTTCCTTGTGAGGTGACTGATGTCCCCACACACACAGACTGAACACCTTCCCAGTCAGGAGCAGGGCTGTCTCCATCAGGCCGGGGCCGTGAGCAAAGCCTCACCTGGTGGACCGCTGGACATGGAGTCCCTCGCGGGCTGACTTGTGTGAATACTTCATCATCGCTTGTAACTTTCAAAGCATCTGACAGACAAACCACTCATGCCTTTCATGACAGACCTTTGATTTTCTGTCTTTGCAGAAAAAATCAAGGACCTGTTTCCTAAAGACTCTCTCAACAGCTCTACTGTTCTGGTTCTGGTGAACGCCGTCTATTTCAAAGGGCAGTGGAACCAGAAATTTAACAAAGAAAGTACTGTGGAGGAAAAATTTTGGCTGAACAAGGTATTGCCTGTAATTTATGTATATAACAAAGTGTAGCTACACATGCACTGTGAAATTTAAATACATAGTAATTAATATATAACTGCATATATAAGATAGAATTTGTCAAGGCTTATTTTCTTGTCCTTTTTTGAACTTTATTTATGTGGGATTCCTTGAAGAAACTCTTATCTCTAAGACACAGATTTCCCAGATCATCTCTTAGGAGGCTGAGTTTGGTATCTCAATAAGATTATCTTTTTTTTGGACTAATGCTCACTTGGCATTCTTTTTGCACACGAATCTATTGCAGGATACGAGTAAATCTGTGCAGATGATGAAACAAACCAATCATTTCAATTTCGTGTCACTGGAGGACGTGCAAGCCAAGATCCTGGAAATCCCGTACAAAGGCGAAGAGCTAAGCATGATGGTGCTGCTGCCCAATGAAGTAGATGGTCTGCAGAAGGTAATACCTGGTACTTACAGTGCTTCATGCTATTGCTTAAATTTCTAGTGATACAATGCTTGTGTGGGCTGGTCATAGATTGGTGATACTGGCTGGCAGCATAGAACAACAACAAAAAAATAGCATCAATATCTTAAATACCTGTGGCTCAATGGTAAAGAATCTGCCTACAGTGCAGGAGACACAGGAGACATGGGTTCAATCCCTGGGTCAGGAAGATCCACTGGAGGAGGAAATGACAACCCACTCCAGTATTCTGCCTGGAAATCCCATGGACAGAGGAGCCTAGAGGGATACAGACCATGGGGTAATAAAAAGAGTCAGACATGACTTTCACATTAAACGAATGCTCTTTCATTAATGTGTGCATGTTCATATACATACACATCTATACATTTGTATAGACATTTCTATATATGCATATATATGTGTGTGCATACATACATAAAAATAGCAAAGTTATGAATATATAAAAACATTTATTTGATCATATGATATATATTCAGGACTCTCTTATTTTTTCCTCCTTAGAGAAAATCTAATATACTGACTCTCCTGTATTCATGTTCACTGTTAACATAAAGGTTTTCCATACACTTCAGTCCGAGGTAGGCGGCTCCATGACCACTGAGGACCCTGACAGTTGCTCCCTTCCCACTGTTACAGGTTGAAGACCAGCTCACTGCTGAGAACCTAATAGAGTGGACGAGCCCACAGAACATGGGGAAGAGACAAGTGGATTTATACCTGCCTCGGTTTAAAGTGGAAGAGAGATATGACCTCGTACCCACACTGAAAGCCCTGGGGATGGTGGACGCCTTCAATGGCAGGGTTGCCGACTTCTCGGGCATGACTGGGAGACGTGATCTGGTGGTGTCGACGGTCGTCCACAAGTCCTTTGTGGAGGTGACCGAGGAGGGCACGGAGGCCGCAGCTGCTACCGGTGTGAGTGTTGGTGTCACATCAGCACCGTTTCATGAGAGCTTCCGCTGCAATCACCCTTTCCTGTTCCTCATCAAGCACATCAAGACCAACAGCATCCTCTTCTGTGGCCGAGTCTCTTCCCCTTAGATGTCCTTGGCCAGCGGCCACACGCGGGGACAAACACAGATCTGTTTCAGGAGCTTGAATGCTGGTGTAAAAGGTTCCCTTGTATTCATTTTCCTTTCCAATCTCACAGCCACCACTGAGCATGTACTGGTGGAAATATGAATGCTACGTCTGTGTATCTCTCTACTTCTACAAACACATGTAAACTGACTCTATCTCCCCGTGATAACGCCTCTTTGCACAAAATGTTCAATATATTGTAAAAGATGAGCTGATTCATGTCAATGTATGGCAAAACCCACCACAATATTGCAAACTAATTCGCTTCCAATTAAAATAAGTTAATAAAAAAAGATTACTTCTACACTCTATCTTCTACTAACCTTGAAATATCATAGCTCTTGCTTCAAAAACTACATATACTCTATTATATACACTGTAAGCCATATATACTCTTCACCTAGGCACTCACATTTGTTTGAACTTAGGTGGTATGTGGGACACTTACATGTCTGGAGTTTTTTATTTTGTGAAATGCATTATCAATAAAACAATGATTTATTCATGCCATTCTTTGCTTTTCCTTTGTTTTCCTTATCAACAACATGTAAGTGAACCACCACACATAGAAAGATAATTTAGAAAAATATTATCATATATAAAAATTCAAAATAGTAGAGCATGATGAGGTTGAAGAGGTGGACTGTTACCAGAATGTGAAAGGCTTTATAACCTATGCTAAGAACTTAAATATAAGAGTCTAGAACTCAGAGATGGGATACGAACTGAATCTCTAAAGGTAAGGCAGACAATACCAATAATATATAATAGTTACTGAGAGAACTATGGTAATTGTAGCTGAAGGCAAAGATAGGATCAGACTGGGGGAGTATATAGTAAGAAGGGCAGGCCTACACATGACTCTGAAATACTCAAATAGTTAAATGTCAAGTATTAACAGTTTTTATTTCCTAAAACATAGCTCTCCTTAGAGCAGGAGGAATCTTTGGGAGGTAACAGATATGTTTACTACATAGATTGGAGTGATAGTGTCACAGATGTATGCTCATCTCAAAACTCATGAAGTTGTATACATTAAACATGTACAGCACTTTCTACATAGGTCATACATCAATAAGGTTATTTTTGAATGGAACATAGTGAACATCAATATTTTATGTGGTTTAAAAAATAAAAATAAAGATAACAGAAGTTTAATGAAGAATGTTCATACAAATACCTCTCCCCAGGATACCACCTTGTCCCCATTGGGTTGGCCAAAGCTAAAATGACTGTTCAAACCCCACGTGGAGAGAACGTGGATCAGTCAGAACTCTCCTATACATCTGGTAGGGATACAAAAGCTGCAACCACTTCAGAAAACTGTTTTGAAATTTTAATTTTTCCATCTTTATTAAGATATAATTGATCTGTAACATTGAGCAAGAAGAAGGTGGACAACATGTGGATCTGACCCACTTATTTTCTGCAAAGTGATCACCATCCCAGCTCACACTGATACCTCTGCCACATCACATCATTACCATTTCTTCTTTGTGAGCTGTTTTTGTTCAAGAAGAGTTGTCTATTCTTGATCTATTGGGGGACAGGATGCTAGAGTCTCCTAACACTGCTATCTAGGTGATGTTCCTCCAGAAAACTTTAAAATCTCCGTGGCTGAGCAATGCCCTTCTAGAGAAAGTCTTTCTCAAGTGTGCAAGATACTCATATTGATACTTTCTCATAAAGTCAAATGTATAGAGACCAGACAATCTAGTAATTCCATGGCTTGATTTTATCCAACAGATGCGAATACAACCACCACAAAAGGACTAGCATACAAATGTTCGTTGAAGTTTTATTCATAATGGCTGAAAAGCTGGCAAAACCCCAAGCTTTTATCAGAACTTTTATAGAAACAAAAGGATAGAGATCTCTGATTCCTACAGCGACATAGATAAAACTACACACTACACTGTGCAGAAAAAGCAGCTGAACAGAAAGCGTGCATGTTACGTCACTTCGCCTATGTGACAAGAGTAAATGTGCTTACATCTCAATACAAAAGAGACCTTTGAAACACTTAGAGCAATATGATCATGGGAAATAAAAACAAAAAATACCAAAAAAAGATAAACAATTACTAAACATGAAAGCTAATATTTTACTCCAATATCATCTGTTAGTGAGATGAATCAGAGCTTAATTAGGTCTTCTGTGGAAGTTCAGATGGTGAAGAATCTGCCCGCAATACAGGAGACTCGGGATTGATCCCTAGATAGAGAAAATCCCCTGGAGAATGGGATGGCAACCCACTCCAGGCTTCTTGCCTCGAGAACTCCATGGACAGAGGAGCCTGGCAACCTACAGTCCATCAGGTTGCAAGAGTCAGACACGACTGAGCAACTAACACTTTAAAAGCATAATTTCTCTCTGCTTTTCATTTATGATAAAAATGTATACTCCTAAACATTTACTTGTTCTGCATCTAACACAGAATATTGAACTTTGTTAATAGCAGTTTTTAAACTGCTATTAAAATAACATTTTTTAAAACTTTTTATTTTTTATTGTGGTATAACCAATAAACAACGTTGTGATAGACACAGGTGAACAGCGAAGGGACTCAGCCATACATGTACATGTTTCCATTCTCCCCCAAACCCCCCTCCCATCCAGGCTGCCAGGCAACAGTGAGTAGAGTCTCTGTGCTGTGAAGTAACAGTCAGCTGTGTACCTCTCTCCCAAACTCTCTGACTGTCCCTTCCTACACCTTCCCACCTGGGACCATAAGTTTGTTCTCTAAGTCTGTGAGTCTGTTTCTCTTTTGTAAATAAGTTTATCTGTATTGTCTCTTTTAGGTTCTGCATATGAGGTGTCATCCAATATTTCTCCTAGTCTGCCTTACGTCACCCAATGTGATAATCTCTAGGTCCATTCATGTTGCTGCTAATGGCATAATTTCATTCTTTTTAAGAATCATTAAACATTTTTAGAGATAAACTAAATGGAGAATTGGAGAAAGAAATGGCAGCCCACTCCAGTATTCTTGCCTGGAAAATCACATGGACAGAAGAGCCTGGCGGGCTGCAGTTCATGGCGTCGCAAGAGTCAGACCAAACTTAATGATTAAGCCACCACCACCACTAAATGAAGAGTCTATCTATCATAGGAAAAAATGTTTATGGCAGGATTTTTGAAATATATTTTATGCGTTAATTGAATAATACACACCAAAAATACCTCCATGACTTCCCTCCAAACTCATACAAGTTTTTAGTTTGGCTTATAGGATTGCTCATTGTGCTGGACTGAAGAAAACTTCCCACTTCCACATAAGAAAATTCATGTCTAATTATAGGTTGTGACCTTATTTGGGAATAAGTCACAGACATAACTACTTAACACAAGATCATACTGACTCAGAGTGGATCCTAACCCAATGACTAGGATCCTCAGAAGAGAAGAGACGTTCAGAGAAGAGAGTCATGTAAAGATAGACACACAAGCCCAGGAACTCTAGGAACCACCGAGCCTGGAAGAGGCAAAGCTTTCTCCACTAGAGCCTCCAGAGGAAGTGTGTGCTGAGAACACATTGATTTTAGACCACAGGCCTTCAGAAGCGAGGGAGAATGAGTACCAGTGGTTTTAAGCCTCAGGTTCAGGTACACCGTGGCATCCGTCCTAGGAATCCAACATGCTGCTTGAGGGCGGATGGGGAGCCCCTCACACTCCCCTGCCTAAACTGCTGGATGATCTTAATTAGCTAAAGCAAAACTCAAGTATGTCAGCAATTTTAGAAAATATTTTCAAACAATCACATACATATAAATGAAATAATATTATAAATCAACATTCAAGGAAATGCTTTGGATTTGAGCAATAAATCTTTACATGAAGTACAGGTAATTCGGATGTTCTGTCAAGTGACCATCATACCCAGGGAGGAAATCACTGCAACAAGTTAGAGTCAGGCATTTCTTGTGCAATAATAGATATTTACTGGAGTCTATGGGAGTTGATACTATCTTGCTTGGATCACTGAGATACTGAAGGTGGTGCTGACAGCTGTTCCTGGCAGTCCTGGTGAGATATGTGCTAAAGCCAGCATCATTTCCAGGAACACAGAGGCTGCTTCCAGAAGCCATGAAGTGGGAAATGTATGGTGCTGTCATGGCCTCCGATTCTAGCTCGTGGGATGACATTGAGGAAGTCAATTGTCACCTAATGTGAAGGAGCCTTGGCAAACCTCCCTTATCACTTAGTCCCTGCTTCTACCATGGTGGTCCACACCCTTCACTAAGCCCAGTACCAAATCATAGAAAATAGCTGAGAACCCTTTCTATGCAGAATGAATCACTAGAAAGCCATAAAAATGCGATGATTAAACACATCGTGTGACCATCCCTACATTCAAATGGAATCAAGAGCCTTTGTCCAAATGTGAGAGGCCAGCAGCCAGTGGTTCCTAGTTGATGCACAAAGAAAATGCTCTCTTTCTGTTCTAAAGATACAC
Source organism: Odocoileus virginianus (assembly GCF_023699985.2). Classification (NCBI taxonomy): domain Eukaryota; kingdom Metazoa; phylum Chordata; class Mammalia; order Artiodactyla; family Cervidae; genus Odocoileus; species Odocoileus virginianus. The sequence continues at coordinate 1,122,359 of NW_027224343.1, read as the reverse complement.
TCATCCTCCTGAAACAGTAGCAGAGACCCATAAAAGCAGAGGCAGGAGGCAGTGTCATTTTTCTGATAAGGCGAGAAGCTATAGAATAAAATTTTAACTAAAATGACAACCCACTCCAGTATTCTTGCCTGGAAAATCCCATGGGCTGAGGAGCCTGGTAGGCTACAGTCCATGAGGTCACAAAGAGTTGGATATGACTGAGCAACTTCACTTTCTCTTCACTTTCAAGGAATTAATCAGTCCTTCGTTAAGGTATAATCATTAGAATGCTAAATGTCAATCCAAAACTAATGAAAGGAAGGGCTACAGGAATGGTTCTGGAGATGGGAGCTGTGGAGAGGATGGAGGCCAGAGCTGGGAGGAAGGGGAGAGAAGGGCGCTGAGTTGAGAGAAGTGGACCAGGGATCCTCATCGGAAGCTGCTGCGGGGATGGATGAACACCAGTAGAACACAGAGAGTGCCTGAGGTTCATCCCCAGGAAATGCAGAAACCTGGTGGCTTCCCTGGTGGCTCTGATGGTAAAGAATCCACCTGCGATACAGGAGACCCAGGATGGATCCCTGGGTAGGGAAGACCCCCAGGAGAAGGGAATGGCAACCCACTCCAGTGTTCTTGCCTGGAGAATCCCATGAATGTGAAAGTCTTGGGGGCCACAGTCCGTGGGGTGGCAAAGAGTCGGACACGACTGAGGGACTAACTCTAAGGGTGGCCGCAGAAAGTGAGTTTGAGACAGAAAGTCAGAGGCATGGAGGACAGCTGAAGACAGGATTCCAAGAAAGAGGACTCAACAAGTGACAAGTCTTTCAGAAAATTCACGGTAAAGACCGAGAGGCCCCATCAGGAGGCGATGAGGAAGTCACTGCTGGGTTCCAGCAGGAAGGTTTCAGAGGTGGGATTGGTTAGAATATAGTGGATAGAGGGGCACATGAGGAACCTGCCCCCACCTGAGTAAGCCTCAGCCTGGAAGACAAAGCACAGATGTCATCAGTGTCTCAGTGTTCTGCAGACAAACCATATGTAAAGCAGATGATTCTCAATGCAAATCATCTATCACAATAGGCGTTATATAGCACCCAGCCCATCTCTACATTTCTCCAGCAAGCAGGTCCCCTACGTTCCCAGGATTACATTTCAATAATCAACTGCCCCTCTTTCCCACCCACAAGCAAAATGATAACTACTCATCACTTTGCAACATGCATTTTCTTCACTGGACACTCTGTTTGAAGATGTATCCTTTTTGGCACATAAATATCTGACACATTTATGTTCATTTCATTTATGAACATAAATGAACAATTACGTTCAGATTAATTTTTGCCCTTTCCGTCTCCAGGGGATCCTCCCAACCAAAGGATCAAACCCGAGTCTTTCGCATTGCAGACCAAGTCTTTACCATCTGAGCCACCAGGGAAGCCTATTTATGTTCACAGCTGCTGGATATTCCATTGTGTAAACCTTTATTTCCCTTCTTCTTTAATATATGTATTTTTTCTACTGTCATGATCAACAGTTCTGCAATTCATCTTCTCAAATATGTCTCCTTCAGCACAGTATTTATGTCATCACAGGGTGCATGTTTAAACAGAAACTTGGTGAGTCTTAATTATACTGCTGGGAGAAATATCAATAACCCCAGATATGCAGATGACACCACCCTTATGGCAGAAAGTGAAGAAAAACTAAAGAGCCTCTTGATGAAAGTGAAAGTGGAGAGTGAAAAAGTTGACTTAAAGCTCAACATTCAAAAACTAAGATCATGGCATCCAGTCCCATCACTTCATGGCAAATAGATGGGGAAACAGTGGCTGACTTTATTTTGGGGGGCTCCAAAATCACTGCAGATGGTGATTGCAGCCATGAAATTAAAAGACACTTACTCCTTGGAAGGAAAGTTATGACCAACCTAGACAGCATATTAAAAAGCAGAGACATTACTTTGCCAACAAAGGTCCATCTAGTCAAGGCTATGGTTTTTCCAGTAGTCATGTATGGATGTGAGAGTTGGACTCTAAAGAAAACTGAGTGCCGAAGAATTGATGCTTTTGAACTGTGGTGTTGGAGAAGACTCTTGAGAGTCCCTTGGATGGCAAGGAGATCCAACCAGTCCATCCTAAAGGAGATCAGTCCTGGGTGTTCATTGGAAGGACTGATGCTGAAGCTGAAACTCCAGTACTTTGGCCACCTGATGAGAAGAGCTGACTCATTTGAAAAGACCCTGATGCTGGGAAAGACTGAGCGCAGGAGGAGAAGCGGACGACAGAGGATGAGATGGATGGATGGATGGCATCACCGACTCAATGGGCATGAGTTTGAAAAAGTCTTGATGACTGTAGCTTTGTAGTATAATCTGAAGTCAGGAAGACTGATTCCTCCAGTTCCATTCTTCTTTCTCAAGACTGCTTTGGCTATTTGGGGTCTTTTGTGTTTCCATACAAATTGTGAAATTTTTTGTTCTAGTTCTGTGAAAAATGTCATTGGTAATTTGATAGGGATCACACTGAATCTGTAGATTGTGTTTGGTAGTATGCTCATTTTCACAGTATTGATTCTTCCTACCCAGGAGCATGGCCTATCTACCCATCTGTTTATGTCATCTTTGATTTCTTTCAATAGTGTCTTATAATTTTCTGTGTACAGTTCTTTTTTCTCCTTAGGTAAGTTTATTCCTAGATGTTTAATTCTTTTTGTTGCAATGGTGAATGGGATTGATTCCTTAATTTCTCTTTCTGGTTTTTCATTGTTAGTATAGAGAAATGCAAGTGATTTCTGTGTATTGATTTTGAATCCTGCAACTTTGCTAAATTCACTGATTAGCTCTAGTAATTTTCTGATACTATCTTTAGGGTTTTCTATGTATAGTATCATGTCATCTGCAAACAGTGAGAGCTTTACTTCTTCTTTTCCAATCTGGATTCCTTTTATTTCTTTTTCTTCTCTGATTGCTGTAGCTAGGACTTCCAAAACTATGTTGAATAATAGTGGTGAAAGTGGACACCCTTGTCTTGTTCCTGATCTTAGGGGGAATGCTTTCAGCTTTTCACCATTGAGAATAATGTTTGCTGTAGGCTTATCATATATGGCCCTTACTATGTTGACAGAGGTTCCTTCTATGCCCATATTTTTAAGAATTTTAATCATAAATGGTGCTGAATTTTGTCAAAGGTTTTTCCTGCATCTTTTGTGATTATCATATAGTTTTTATCTTTCAATTTGTTAATGTGGTGTATCACATTGATTGATTTGTATATATTGAAGAATCCTTGCATCCCTGGAATAAACCCAACTTGATCATGGTGTACAAGCTTTTTGATGTGTTGCTGAATTCTGTTTGCTAAAATTTTTTGAGGATTTTTGCATCTATGTTCATCAGTAATATTGGCCTGTAGTTTTCTTTTTGTGTGTTGTCTTTGTCTAGTTTTGGTATCACAGTTATGGTGGCCTCATAGAATGAGTTTGGAAGTGTTCCCTCCTCTGCAATTTTTTTAAAGAGTTTTAGAAGGATAGCTCTTCTCTAAATGTTTGATAGAATTCTCCTGTGAAGCCATCTGGTCCTGGGCTTTTGTTTTGGGGGAGATTTTTTATCACAGCTTCAATTTCAGTGCTTGTAATTGGGTTGTTCATAATTTCTATTTCTTCTTGGTTCAGTCTTAGAAGGTTGAACTTTTCTAAGAATCTGTCCATTTCTTCCAGGTTATCCATTTTATTGCCATATAGTTGTTCATAATAGTCTCTTATAATCCTTTGTATTTCTGCATTGTCTGTTGTAGCCTCCTTTTTCATTTCTAATTTTGTTGATTTGTTTCTTCTCTGTTTCTTGATGAGTCTGGCTAAAGGCTTGTAAATTTTGTTTATCTTCTCAAAGAACCAGCTTTTAGTTTCATTAATCTTTACTATTGTTTCTTTCATTTATTTTTCATTTATTTCTGCTTGGATCTTTATGATTTCTTTCCTTCTACTAATTTTGGGGGGGTTTTGTTCTTCTTTTTCCAGTTGTTTTAGGTGTAAAGTTAGGTTGTCTATTCAATGTTTTTCTTGTTTCTTGAGGTAGGATTGTATTGCTATAAACTTCCCTCTTAGAACTGCTTTTGCTGCATCCCATAGGTTTTGAGTTGTTGTGTTTTCATTGTCATTTGTTTCTAGAAATTTTTTATTTCCCTTTGATTTTTTCAGTAACCTGTTGGTTATTTAGAAAAGTATTGTTTAATCTCCATGTGTCTGTGGTTTTTTGCAGTTTTTTTTTTCTCAAAATTGATATCTAGTCTCGTAGCATTGTGGTTGGAGAAGATGCTCGATATGATTTCAATTTTCTTAAATTTGCTGAGGCTTGATTTGTGACCCATGATGTGGTCAATCTTGAAGAATGTTCATGTGCACTTGAGAAGAAGGTGTATTCTTCTGCATTTGGATGGAATGTCCTGAAGATATCAGTGAGATCCATCTCATCTAATGTATCACTTAAGACTTGTGTTTCCTTATTAATTTTCTGTTTTGATGATCTGTCCATTGATGTGAGTGGGGTGTTAAAGTCTCCTACTATTATTGTGTTACTGTCAGTTTCTCCTTTTATGTCTGTTAGTGTTTGTCTTATGTATTGAGGTGCTCCTATGTTGGGTGCATATTTACAATTGTTATGTCTTCCTCTTGGATTGATCCCTTGATCATTACATAGTGTCCTTCCTTATCTCTTGTGATCTTCTTTATTTTAAGGTCTATTTTGTCTGATATAAGGATTGCTACTCCAGCTTTCTTTTGCTTCTCATTTGCATGGAATATATTTTCCATCCTCTCACTTTCAGTCTATATGTGTCTTTAGGTCTGAAATGGGTTTCTTGTAGACAGCATATATATGGGTCTTGTTTTTGTATCCATTCAGCCAGTCTGTGTCTTTTGGTTGGAGCATTTAATCCATTTACATTTAAAATAATTATTGATATATATGTTCCTATTGCCATTTTCTTAATTGTTTGGGGTTGATTTTGTAGATCTTTTTTTCTTCTCTTGTATTTCTTGACTATATAAGTCCCTTTAACATTTGTTGTAAAGCTGGTTTGGTGGTACTAAATTCTCTTAATTTTTGCTTGTCTGAAAAGTTTTTATTTCTCCATCAATTTTGAGATCCTTGCTGGGTACAGTAATCTTGGTTGTAGATTTTTCCCTTTCAGTACTTTAAATATATCCTGCCATTCCCTTCTGGCCTGCAGAGTTTCTGCTGAAAGATCAGCTGTTAAACGTATGGGGTTTCCCTTGTATGTTACTTGTTGCTTTTCCCTTGCTGCTTTTAATATTCTTTCTTTGTGTTTAGTCTTTGTTAGATATGTATGTGTCTTGGCATGTTTCTCCTGGGTTTATCCTGTATGGGACTCTTTGTGCCTCTTGGACTTGATTGACTATTTCCTTTTCCATGTTGGGGAAATTTTCAACTATAATCTCTTCAAAAATTTTCTCATACCCTTTCTTTTTCTCTTCTTCTTCTGGGACCCCTATAATTTGAATGTTGGTGCATTTGATATTGTCCCAGAGGTCTCTGAGACTATCCTCAGTTCTTTTCATTCTTTTTACTTTATTCTGCTCTTCAGAAGTTATTTCCACCATTTTATCTTCCAGCTCACTGATTCATTCTTCTGCTTCAGATATTCTGCTATTGATTCTTTCTAGAGTATTTTTAATTTCAGTAATTATGTTGTTTGTCTCTGTATGTTTATTCTTTAATTCTTCTAGGTCTTTGTTAATTGATTCTTGCATTTTCTCCATTTTGTTTTCAAGGTTTCTGATCATCTTTACTATCATTATTCTAAATCTTTTTCAGGTAGCGCACCTATTTCCTTTTCATTTATTTAGACATCTGTGTTTCTAGTTTGTTCCTTAATTTGTGTGGTATTTCTCTACCTTTTCATTATTTTTTTTAACTTATTGTGTTGAGGTTCTCCTTTTCCCAGGCTTTAAGGTTGAATTCTTTCTCCCTTTTGGTTTTCTGCCCTCCTAAGGTTGGTCCAGTGGTTTGTGTAAGCTTTGTGTAGGGTGAGATTTGTGCTGAGTTTTCTGTTTGCTTGTTTTTCCTCTGATGGGCAAGGCTGAGTGAGGTGGTAATCCTGTCTGCTGATGATTTGGTTTGTATTTTTGTTTTGTTTGTTGTTTAGATGAGGTATCCTGCACAGGGTGCTACTGGTGGGTGGGTGATGCCGGGTCTTGTTTCAAGTGGTCTCCTTTGTGTGAGTTCTCACTGTCTGATGCTCCCTGGGGTTATTTCTCTGGTGTCTATGGTCGCCGGGTCTTGTTTACAAGTGGTCTCTTTGGGTGAGTTCTCACTGTCTGATGCTCCCTGGGGTTATTTCTCTGGTGTCTATGGTCGCCGGGTCTTGTTTACAAGTGGTCTCTTTGGGTGAGTTCTCACCATCTGATGCTCCCTGGGGTTATTTCTCTGGTTGTCTATGGTCGCCGGGTCTTGTTTACAAGTGGTCTCTTTGGGTGAGTTCTCACCATCTGATGCTCCCTGGGGTTATTTCTCTGGTTGTCTATGGTCGCCGGGTCTTGTTTACAAGTGGTCTCTTTGGGTGAGTTCTCACCATCTGATGCTCCCTGGGGTTATTTCTCTGGTTGTCTATGGTCGCCGGGTCTTGTTTACAAGTGGTCTCTTTGGGTGAGTTCTCACCATCTGATGCTCCCTGGGGTTATTTCTCTGGTTGTCTATGGTCGCCGGGTCTTGTTTACAAGTGGTCTCTTTGGGTGAGTTCTCACTGTCTGATGCTCCCTGGGGTTAGTTCTCTGGTTGTCTATGGTCGCCGGGTCTTGTTTACAAGTGGTCTCTTTGGGTGAGTTCTCACTGTCTGATGCTCCCTGGGGTTATTTCTCTGGTTGTCTATGGTCGCCGGGTCTTGTTTACAAGTGGTCTCTTTGGGTGAGTTCTCACTGTCTGATGCTCCCTGGGGTTAGTTCTCTGGTGTCTATGGTCGCCGGGTCTTGTTTACAAGTGGTCTCTTTGGGTGAGTTCTCACTGTCTGATGCTCCCTGGGGTTAGTTCTCTGGTTGTCTATGGTCGCCGGGTCTTGTTTACAAGTGGTCTCTTTGGGTGAGTTCTCACTGTCTGATGCTCCCTGGGGTTAGTTCTCTGGTTGTCTATGGTCGCCGGGTCTTGTTTACAAGTGGTCTCTTTGGGTGAGTTCTCACTGTCTGATCCCCCCTGGGGTCAGTTCTCTGAGTCCATGGTCGCCGGGTCTTGTTTACAAGTGGTCTCTTTGGGTGAGTTCTCACTGTCTGATCCCCCCTGGGGTCAGTTCTCTGAGTCCATGGTCGCCGGGTCTTGTTTACAAGTGGTCTCTTTGGGTGACTTCTCACTGTCTGATGCTCCCTGGGGTTATTTCTCTGGTTGTCTATGGTCGCCGGGTCTTGTTTACAAGTGGTCTCTTTGGGTGAGTTCTCACTGTCTGATGCTCCCTGGGGTTAGTTCTCTGGTTGTCTATGGTCGCCGGGTCTTGTTTACAAGTGGTCTCTTTGGGTGAGTTCTCACTGTCTGATGCTCCCTGGGGTTAGTTCTCTGGTTGTCTATGGTCGCCGGGTCTTGTTTACAAGTGGTCTCTTTGGGTGAGTTCTCACTGTCTGATCCCCCCTGGGGTCAGTTCTCTGAGTCCATGGTCGCCGGGTCTTGTTTACAAGTGGTCTCTTTGGGTGAGTTCTCACTGTCTGATCCCCCCTGGGGTCAGTTCTCTGAGTCCATGGTCGCCGGGTCTTGTTTACAAGTGGTCTCTTTGGGTGACTTCTCACTGTCTGATGCTCCCTGGGGTTATTTCTCTGGTTGTCTATGGTCGCCGGGTCTTGTTTACAAGTGGTCTCTTTGGGTGAGTTCTCACTGTCTGATGCTCCCTGGGGTTAGTTCTCTGGTTGTCTATGGTCGCCGGGTCTTGTTTACAAGTGGTCTCTTTGGGTGAGTTCTCACTGTCTGATGCTCCCTGGGGTTAGTTCTCTGGTTGTCTATGGTCGCCGGGTCTTGTTTACAAGTGGTCTCTTTGGGTGAGTTCTCACTGTCTGATCCCCCCTGGGGTCAGTTCTCTGAGTCCATGGTCGCCGGGTCTTGTTTACAAGTGGTCTCTTTGGGTGAGTTCTCACTGTCTGATCCCCCCTGGGGTCAGTTCTCTGAGTCCATGGTCGCCGGGTCTTGTTTACAAGTGGTCTCTTTGGGTGACTTCTCACTGTCTGATGCTCCCTGGGGTTATTTCTCTGGTTGTCTATGGTCGCCGGGTCTTGTTTACAAGTGGTCTCTTTGGGTGAGTTCTCACTGTCTGATGCTCCCTGGGGTTAGTTCTCTGGTTGTCTATGGTCGCCGGGTCTTGTTTACAAGTGGTCTCTTTGGGTGAGTTCTCACTGTCTGATGCTCCCTGGGGTTAGTTCTCTGGTTGTCTATGGTCGCCGGGTCTTGTTTACAAGTGGTCTCTTTGGGTGAGTTCTCACTGTCTGATCCCCCCTGGGGTCAGTTCTCTGAGTCCATGGTCGCCGGGTCTTGTTTACAAGTGGTCTCTTTGGGTGAGTTCTCACTGTCTGATCCCCCCTGGGGTCAGTTCTCTGAGTCCATGGTCGCCGGGTCTTGTTTACAAGTGGTCTCTTTGGGTGACTTCTCACTGTCTGATGCTCCCTGGGGTTATTTCTCTGGTTGTCTATGGTCGCCGGGTCTTGTTTACAAGTGGTCTCTTTGGGTGAGTTCTCACTGTCTGATGCTCCCTGGGGTTAGTTCTCTGGTTGTCTATGGTCGCCGGGTCTTGTTTACAAGTGGTCTCTTTGGGTGAGTTCTCACTGTCTGATCCCCCCTGGGGTCAGTTCTCTGAGTCCATGGTCGCCGGGTCTTGTTTACAAGTGGTCTCTTTGGGTGACTTCTCACTGTCTGATGCTCCCTGGGGTTATTTCTCTGGTTGTCTATGGTCGCCGGGTCTTGTTTACAAGTGGTCTCTTTGGGTGAGTTCTCACTGTCTGATCCCCCCTGGGGTTATTTCTCTGGTTGTCTATGGTCGCCGGGTCTTGTTTACAAGTGGTCCCTTTGGGTGAGTTCTCACTGTCTGATCCCCCCTGGGGTTATTTCTCTGGTTGTCTATGGTCGCCGGGTCTTGTTTACAAGTGGTCTCTTTGGGTGAGTTCTCACCATCTGATGCTCCCTGGGGTTATTTCTCTGGTTGTCTATGGTCGCCGGGTCTTGTTTACAAGTGGTCTCTTTGGGTGAGTTCTCACTGTCTGATGCTCCCTGGGGTTATTTCTCTGGTTGTCTATGGTCGCCGGGTCTTGTTTACAAGTGGTCTCTTTGGGTGAGTTCTCACCATCTGATGCTCCCTGGGGTTATTTCTCTGGTTGTCTATGGTCGCCGGGTCTTGTTTACAAGTGGTCTCTTTGGGTGAGTTCTCACCATCTGATGCTCCCTGGGGTTATTTCTCTGGTTGTCTATGGTCGCCGGGTCTTGTTTACAAGTGGTCTCTTTGGGTGAGTTCTCACTGTCTGATGCTCCCTGGGGTCAGTTCTCTGAGTCCATGGTCGCCGGGTCTTGTTTACAAGTGGTCTCTTTGGGTGAGTTCTCACTGTCTGATCCCCCCTGGGGTCAGTTCTCTGAGTCCATGGTCGCCGGGTCTTGTTTACAAGTGGTCTCTTTGGGTGACTTCTCACTGTCTGATGCTCCCTGGGGTTATTTCTCTGGTTGTCTATGGTCGCCGGGTCTTGTTTACAAGTGGTCTCTTTGGGTGAGTTCTCACTGTCTGATGCTCCCTGGGGTTAGTTCTCTGGTTGTCTATGGTCGCCGGGTCTTGTTTACAAGTGGTCCCTTTGGGTGAGTTCTCACTCTCTGATCCCCCCTGGGGTTATTTCTCTGGTGTCTATGGTCGCCGGGTCTTGTTTACAAGTGGTCTCTTTGGGTGAGTTCTCACTGTCTGATGCTCCCTGGGGTTATTTCTCTGGTGTCTATGGTCGCCGGGTCTTGTTTACAAGTGGTCTCTTTGGGTGAGTTCTCACTCTCTGATCCCCCCTGGGGTTATTTCTCTGAGTCCAGGGTCTTGGGAGTCAGTGCTCCCACTCCAAAGGCTCAGGGCTTGATCTCTGGTCAGGAACAAAGATTCCACAAGTGGTTTGTTATGGCATTAAGTGAGATTAAAACAAATACCCAAAAACAAGAAACCAAAGATGAACCCCAGACAAATGGCAGTTACAAAATCAGGCAAATAATAATTAAAATAATGGAATATACACAATACATATATACCCATAAGCAAAGTCAAAACAGTCCAACAATTATAAAGTACAATAGATTGACCTGGGAGCAAGGGGAAACCAAAAATTACATTTACCAGTTAAGACTAAAACTAACTAAATCACAAACTGGAAAATAAAACTAAAGCAAGGTTTCAAACGGGGAATAAAGCAATGAAAACAAAACTAACAAATATGTTGAGAGGAAAGGAAAGAAAGAATAGATATGCAAAGTTAAATAGAGGTAGATGAAGAAGATTTATATACATTAAAGATTAACTGCAAGGGGAAAAGAACAGTAGGAAAGGCAAACAAAGGAATAAATACAGAAAAAATATAATAGGTTTAAAAAATTAAAATTACATAAAAAAGAAAAGAAAAAAGGGAAGAAGAAAGAAAAAGGCGGTGGGGGGAATTCCACAGAACTGCAAAAGCCCAACATAGAGGCAGAGGTTTATAACAACAATAAAAAGTGTGACTGAATATACACATATACATATACACCCATAAGCAAAATCAAAACAGTCCAACAAAAATAAAGTACAATAGATTGACCCAGCAAACAAAGGAAACCAAAAATTATATCTACCAGTTAAGAACAAAACTAACTAAAGCACAAACTGGAAAACAAAACTAAAGCAAGGTGCCAATTGGGGAATAAAGCAATGAAAATAAAACTAACAAATATGTTGAGAGGAAAGGAAAGAAAGAAAAAAATAGATACGCAAAGTTAAATAGAAGCAGGTAAGATTTATATACAGTGAAGATTAACTGCAAGGGGAAAACAAAAGTAAGAAAAGCAAATGAAGGTATAAATGTATAAAAATAATAATAGTAATAATAAATTTTTTTTAAAGAAAGGAGAAGAAAAAATCAGGGTTGGGGGGGAACTCCACAGAACTGCAAAAGCCCAATGTAGAGGCAGAGGTTTATAACAACAATAAAAAATGTGACTGAGGAAAAAAAAAAAATTCAAAAGCTTAATTAGATTTCATAGTGCCAATAAAATCAACAACAACAGAGGGGGGGCAAAAAAAAAAAAAATCCAAAAGAATCTACAGAACAAGTCAAAACATAAGAATAATAAATGTTTTTCTTGAGTCACTGCTGTCAGAGTCCTTTCCCTCGCTGGGAGTCACAGTCCACCTCCCCTCCCTAGGACGCCCTCCAACACTGTGCTGATCTCTGGACCTGCTGTGGGGGCAGCTCAGATTCTAATCTGGTCCTACTCCTGTGTGTTCTTGCCTCCAATGTCCACAGCTATCAGAACTAGTGTGTTTTCTTTTGTGGGAGCTCTCAGTGACCTTTTATATATTCCATAGACACAGAGTCTGCCTAGTTGATCATGTGGATTTAATCTGCAGCTTGTACAGCTGGTGGGAGGGTTTGGGGTCTTCTTCCTTAGCCACACTGCCCCTGGGTTTCAATTGTGGTTTTATTTCCACCTCTGCATGTGGGTCATCCACTGGGGTTTGCTCCTGAGGCTGCCCTGGAGGACTTGGGTTTGCCCCTGTGAGGGCCAGGTGTGGAGGTGGTGCAGCTGCTTGGGTCTCAGGGGTTCTGGCAGCACCAGGTACTCAGGGGAGTTGGCAGCTAGGGCAGCAGGAAATATAGTGCTCAAAAAAGGTATGGCAACAATTCTTGGCCAATACACTCCAGTATTCTTCCCTGGAGAATGCTCCTGACAGAGGAGCCTGGCACGCCACAGTCTACAGAGTCACAAAGAGTTGGACACAATGCAACCCTGCATGCATAGATGCAAGATTTTTTTTTTTCTCCTCTATCAGCTCTACTGAGAGTTGAGCGTGAAGGTGGCATGGCTGCTTGGCTTTTGGGGACCCTGGCAGTGCCAGAGTTCAGGGACACAGACTGCACTGCCGCTGGAGTTATGGCCCTGAAAGTGAAAGTCGCTCAGTCATGTCCGACTCTTTGCAACTCCATGGACTATACAGTCCATGGAATTCTCCAGGCCAGAATACTGGAGTAGGGTAGCCTTTCCCTTCTCCAGGGGATCTTCCCAACCCAGGTATTGAACCCAGGTCTCCTGCATTGCAGGCAGATTCTTTACCAGCTGAGCCACAGGGGGAGTTTAAGAAGGCTGGAGTGGGTAGCCTGTCCATTCTCCAGCAGATCTTCCCAACTCAGGAATCGAACCAGGGTCTCCTGCACTGCAGGCGGATTCTTTACCAATTGAGCTATCAGGGAAGCCCTATCAGAGTCCTTCAGAGTCTTTTTTGAGCCTCTTGTAGCTGGCGATCAGAAGGCCTCTTTGGCCAGTCTTTCTCCATAGCTCCACCCATTCAGGCACTTAGAGGGCTCCCTGCCTGGGGTCCTTCTCTGTAGTTCAGCACATCAGGCACTTAAAGGGGCACCCTGGGTGGGGTCCTACTCTGTAGTTCAGTGCATCAGGCATTTGATGGGCCAGCCTCTCTATTGTTCAGCTGCCAATGCTGGTGTGTGGAGAGAGAGAGGCTATGGTGATGGCTCCACCCGCTACGTGTGACTCAGCAGTATCGCCTTGCTTCCATGGCTGCCTGGCTTTCCTCCACAGGCATTTTCCCACGATCTCCTCCCTCACATCCCCTCAATCCGTCTCTCTGCAGTCAACAGCAGCCCTCACCCTGGGATTGCTCCACAATCCCTAAACTCCAGCTCCCAGCCACTGCACCTTCCAGGGGATCTGCATCCCTGCCGGGCATGTATGGCTGTGGCAAGGACTGTCTGACTCTCATTCCATTTAGGCTGTCACAGATCAGCTGTTTCACTCTCAGCCTTAAATGTTTCTCCTCTGACTCAGACAATTGCCCCGATGTGGGGATTGGACCCCTGCTTCAGTTCCCCCACCTGCCGAGGGCAGGTCCAGTCCTACTAACACTCCTGTTTTTCCCCCTAGTTCCTTCATCCTACCAAGTTTTGCGTGGTTCTATATATTCTTTTCCACTGGTCAGGTACTCCTGTCCACTCTCAGCTGGTGTTCTGCATGCACTTCTGTGTCTGAAGGTGTATTCCTGATGTATCCGTGGAGAGAGAGATCAGCACTATATCAGTAAGTCTCCTCTACATCACACCATTTCCTACATGATACCAATACTTAGAATTTTTTTTTAATGTCAGCTTTATTGTTGTTAATCTCACTGTGGTAGTAAGTGCATTTTGCTGACCTAGAAAGATTAAGAACCTTACTGCTGTAAATAAATCTATTTTTATTTAGGATTTCCTTGTCAAGATCCTTGAAAAATGTCTTTCAGATTTCTGCTGGATGACCTTCCTATCCCATCATAAGAAAGCAGGTGATCCTACACATTGTCACAGTAGCAACTATGTACCACAGTCACTGAGGTCCCAACACCTGCCTTCCACTTGCACTTCATGCCCCGCCTCCATCACTGATAACTTGATGCCACATGTGCCCTACACCTCTGCCCTAGTGCCTCTCAGCATGGGGCAGCTGTTGTTGCTCTGTCGACAAGTCATGTCCGACTCTGTGACCCCATGGACTGCAGCACGCCAGGCCTCCCTGTCCTTCAGTATCTCCCAGGGTCAAACTCATGTCCATTGGGTCGGTGATGTCATCCAACCATCTCGTCTTCTGTCATCCTCTTCCCCTTCTGCCTTCAATCTTTCCCAGCATCAGGGTCTTTTCCAATGAGTCAGCTGTTTCCTGACTCAATATGGGATAAATCCAATCCCAAAATCCCTGTCAAAGATGTTTCTTCTAAAGCCATTTGCTCACTGTACTAGTCAAGTGTCTAGCAGAAAACAAATGACTCCAGTCAAAGTGGGTGATAAAGGAAAGTTGAATAAGGGGACTATACAAAGTATGCTCAGGGCTTCCCAAGTGGTACTGGTGGTAAAGACCAGTCTACTAATGCAAGAGCTGTAAGAGACTCAGGTTCAATCCCAGGGCCAGGAAGACTCCCTGGAGGAGAGCATGGCAACCTACTCCAGTATTCTTGCTGGACAACCCTGTGGACAGAGGAACCTGGCGAGCTACAGTCCAAGGGGTCACAAAGACAGGACCAAAGCAACTTAGTGTGCACACACACATGCACAAAGTATGCTCAGGGCTAAAAGAAACCAAGAAAGAGTGGGGACGCATGAAGGGACGGCAGCTGGGAAGAGACCTTGCCACTCCTAGGCATACATCAAGGGCAGGAATGGTGGCAAAATCAGGAGAAGGTAGCTGTAGCTGCAGAAAAGCTGCCCAATAATGTCCCCAGGCTTTGGTAAAGAAATGCAGCCATCTCTTGACAACCCAGCTGAGAGGAGTGGGGTGACTGAGCAGCCCGACCTCACCCAGCTGCGGGTCTACTCTTGGTGCCCCCCACAGACCAGACACAACATTCCCCAGAGGACCAGAACCCTGATTATGTCTCCCTGCATCTATGCCTCCTGGGGACAGAAGAGGTTGAGATAGTGAAAGATGAAACTGGAGAAGCAAAATAAAATCCCGAGCATATCCATGATTTCCCATGTAATCAAATTTCTTCTTCCCTCTGGAACTTTATCACTTCATTAATGCTCCAGTGACAGGCATTAGCAATAATTAACATTGCTTTAAATAAAGAGCATATTTAAATACATAAGGAAGACCATGGATCCAAATAACAAAAGAACAAAAGACATGACTAGATTTTCACAAACAAGGAGATTGGACTGGAACAGAGCTGGAACATAGAGTGAGCATGGCTTCCATCCATTACCTATGGAATACAAGGTTGGAAGACACTGAAAAGGCTGAATGCACTGAGGATGAAGAGCAAAATCATAACTGAGGGAGAGGCGATCAATTAGTGAATACTAAGGAGCAATATACAAGATGGCAGGTGGGCACATGGTAAGATACCTGCATGTCGGAAACTTGACAAGGGGCATCAAGACAAAGAAAGAACAACGGCTGGGAAAGGGTGGAAACAAGAGGAAGAGAAGACCATGTTTTCTGGCTTCACAATATGAAGTAGGAGAATGAGGAGGTGCCTCTAAGAAAAGATCAGAGGACATGCAGTCATGGGGAAGATCCGCATTTCAGATGAAGCAAGGAGGAGGAGGGACAGTCCTAGGAAAACGGACAGCCTAGCAGATTTCCTGGCAGCAGAACAGGAAAGCCAAGATGAAGCAAAGCACGGCTTCTAAGAGACCCGCAAGTGACAGGGTAGAATGGTGATAAGTAGAGAGCAGAGTGACTGTCTTGGGTGGAATTGGATTTGTGGGAGTTGGGGGAACAGTGGTGATGAATGAATTATCTCAATCTTTCACAGCACACCTACAGATGAGAGCATTCCCAACTAGGGGAAAGCTGTAATCGGCAGATACCCTATTACTGGACGCTTGGAGGATCTTTCAAGTAACCACCTTACCTGCGGGCGGGCACAACTGCACACTTGCCCCCTAGGTTGTGCAACTCAGTAATGCTGACGAATCACCGTACTCCTCACAAGGAAGTAGAAAACAGTAGGAAAACAGGAACTATTCTTAACCAACCTACATAGGTATTAGAAATAGTGGGATGGATCCTCCAAGTGTCATTTCCTCTTCAGCTTTATTGGGTTCCTGGACTCATGATGCCAGTGACCTTAGCGTATTTAGAAAATACCCAAAGACAGGTTGGCAAGTACTGACTTGAAAAATCGTCTAAGAATTGCTGAGTCTCCTGTGACACTGTATGATATGACAGTGTCTCAGCCTTGTCTATTACACTCCAGGAGCACTTTTCAAAAGGAGGGAGAGAAAGGTATCACATGTCTTCTTATTTGAACTAACCCAGGTTCACTCTAAAATTTTAGCAAAACCCTGGTACTTATCAGTTAGTGCCTTTCCCTCAAAGCCAGCCTCTGCACCACCAGCCTCGGTAACTCAGTCACAGGAGGAATCAGCTCAGTCAGTGGTTCCCTTGAGTCCTCGTCTCCTGCTCTGTCCCCTGGGCTTCCTCCAGGCCCAGCCGGGGCTCCTTGCTTCTGTCTCTGGGCTCAGAGCCCTTTCTCTTTGAGCCCGAAGATGTCCACCCTGCTCCGGCCCCGGGGCGCTCCCGTTCTCTGGCAGCGCCCGTGACGCAGCCTTGACTGGGCGCTCTCATTCCTCGTGTCTGTCGTTTTTCACCCTGGGTCTTCTCTCCTGCTCTTTCCTTCTTCTTTAGACTCAGCTCCCCCATCAGACTCCAGCAGACTCCACCCCCGCTCGGCCCACCCGTCTCAGCTCAGGGGTCTCTGACCGCCAGTGTCCGGGGGTCAGGACACACGTAACCAGGAGGAGGCCTAAGAGCAGCAGGGCTGAGCTCAGGAACCGTCTCTGCGGTTTAGACACACAGGCCTCCCCTTCCCCCAGCTCGTGTCTCCATCCCTGTGCTTCCGGGACCCTGGGGTGGGCGGGTCTTCCTGTGAGTGAGTGACACGCTGATAACGGGCTCTGCTCCCGGCAGAGGTTAAAAAAGGAGCAAGGACAGTAACAAACCTGGGGAGGAGCAGAGAATCAGCGCCGCACACACGTGCTTCCATCACAGGCTGGTGGAAAAATAAAACGGAGCCGCTGCTGGGGAGGGCAGCCCGGCGGCCGTAAATCATCGACTTTCCATGTGACCCAGATGTTTCACTGTTGGGTAAATGCCTGAGATATTAAAACAAATGTCCACATGAAGTTTCTAAATTTTACGCCGCCCCAAGAGACCATCTGAAACCCAGCCTTCACTCCTAGTGACTGTGAGGCTCACAGAGGAGATTCTGGAGACCCACTTCCACCCCTCCAGATTTTGTGGGAGGACGTGATCTCTCTTGAGAGGGCAGAAGACGCAGGTTCTTTTCATTTAAACACAAGGAGATTTGTCAGTAAAGGCTGGAGAGAGTCTATCTCCACACCTCCCTCTGGGGAGTGGATACACATGCAGTCTCCCGAGCTAGGTTCCTGCCTGGACAGCTCACCTGGACAATTCACCGCCTTAGACACCTGGGCTTCTCCTCCCCACCACGCTGTGCCTCATTTCTGTCTTTGTGAAATGGGGAAAACAACGGATCTGCCTGAATATGGTGTTAAAGAGGAAAATGGGTGAATACATAACCCCCCTTAGTAAACGTCAACAATTTATGACATCATTCTGTTATTGGAACGCCGAACGCATGAAGAGAATGTGGCTCCAGCATAAGAGACTTAACCATGACATTCGGAGAACACGGTTCCCTGTCTCTTCTTTCACAGGCGTTTGACTCTGTCCTCCTGAGCATGAGTCAGATTGGTGTGCTACAGAGCAGGATGACTGAGAAATGTCTTTATAATGGACCTCGATTTATTTTTCTGATACATCTTTGTGTAAGAATGTGAAAACTGCCCCCCAAATGGCCTCTGTTTATTTACATCTTGCTCCTCCTGAGAGCAGGCGACTCTGCAGGAAAATGAGCTTCCCTTTGACATTAGAACTCGGGAACCAGCTGGGTGGCTGTCAGGAGGATTGGGGTCACAGGGAGGACCGCAGCCAAGGTCCTGCTTTTAGGGGAAGGCAAGTGATACCTATTCTCCACACATGGCTGAGACACTTTGCCAGTATGTCTTAAGCTGAGAATTCGAAATATTTTCCTAGTTATGCAGAATAATTCTCAAGGACATCGTCAGGTTGGACCAGCTCTCAGAGCATAAAATAGAAAATGTAAGCTATTTAATCACTTTTGTTAGAAGCAGTCTTAAGGACAATTCAACATGTGAGAGAAGACAGATTTTATGGGTTATGTCTGTTTGAAAATAGTAGCTCAAGGGATGTGAAGAAGTTGGAGTTTAACTACTGTCAGTGGTCTTAGACACCTACAGGTATTTCACATGAGCTGGTGTTGCAGTTCTAGGTTTCTTCTGGGGATGAGAAGGAAGTACAGGAATTGGACAATAATCTAAGCTTCACTCACAGAGACTGTGCTTATGAAGCTGACAGTACCTGGTGAAGAAATCAGAAGTTGATCTACTTGAAATACCAGCTGCTTTGAGGCACTGGAGGCGGCTAGAGAGGAATATATTCAGGGCTGAGCACTCCCGTCACACAGGCTTGCAGACTGCCTGCCCAGCTCCTCCAGGAACACAGGTAAGTGCTTCCAGAAGCTCTGTGTAACTCCATGAATCCTTTCTGAAAACAATAAGGATTATGGTCTTTTCTTATCCTGCTTCTATTAATATTCCTTTGGTATGGTGGTACTTCACTTATTCTGCCAGAGCAAAAGTAAAACACCTTTTTCTCCTGATTTTGTTCTTAGATTATTTATTTATTTCCCAAAAAACCTTGCTTCTTTGGAAGCACATGTGATCAGGGGTAAGATGTCAAAGACCCACAAATCCTTCAAGTAAGATCCTTCTATAGAGGAATGTGCCTAACAGGAGATGGCTGAATGTTACCACATCAATCTTTGCCTGGTGTCTGTTATAAACCATTTTTTACCCAGTCTTAATGCAATCACTACGGAGGAAAAGATAAAGACATTCTATTACTTTTTCACAAATTTTCTTTAAAAACTAATTTCAATAGTCCTCTAATTAAGAAATGCATACCAGTTCATTCTAAAAGGCTTAGAAAGTAAGAAGAGGAGAAATGTTGATTGCCAGAATCGTGCAACCCACATATACAGCATTAAAAAAAAAACTCATTACAGACTAGCCTCCCTTCACTGGAGTGATTATAAAATGCATCCGATGCTCTTCCAGGATTTCCAGACCACATCCGGCCACCATGAGTTCCCTCGGTGAAGCAGTCATCCACCTTGCAATCGATCTGTTCCACCAGATCAGAAAATCAGAGAAGGAAAACATCTTCCTGTCCCCTTTCAGTATCTCGTCAGCCTTAGCCATGACTTACTTAGGGGCCCGAGAAAACACCGCATCAGAAATGCAGAAGGTAGGTGGCAGCTGCCTCTCCGTCACAGGTTTGCATGGTTTGTCTGCTGGCTGGAGTGCAGATGACCACAGGTCTGGCTGTCCCCGGGGGTCCCACGGGAAGCTCAAGCAGCCCCACGACTGGGTGGGCACAGGGAGGGGCACACACTCTCCCGCAGGGCTCCCCACCGCCTTCCTGTGCCCGGACTTCCTCTGGGGGCTGGGATGACCCCCTACAATCGCCCAACAACCAGAGGTGAGGCTTTAATGAAAGAAGTGAGGCACTGACTAAAATCCATGGGAGACATCTTTACATGTTTCCTCAACGATGAATGAATAATAAGACACGATTCTTTAAAGTGGATAGCAACCAAGCATCTTTGTGTTTTCCACACACAGCTTGTGTTTTTTAAGGATGAAAGCTTTCACTGAACATTTCTGTGTTCTTTTTCTTTGTGTCTTCTTGAGTTTGTTTCTGTGAGGGGTATTTATTTGGTATATAGTCTTGTTTGTGTGTATTCTTTTCTCCTTCCATTGTTTCTTTTTTACTTACTCTGATGTGTATAGTTCGTTACAAACTCCTTGTCCCACTTCCTGTCTTCTCCAGGTCCTTCACTTCAATGAAATCACAGAGAACCCAAGAGGAAGAGCTACAAGAAATCTCGTGAGTCAGACAGCATTGGATGTAGAGGAGGTCATATGTCCCAGAGGGTCGTAGTTCAAACTGGGGATTTCAGATAAACTGGGAAAAGTCCGTTTTTAGAGGTCATGCTGAGCAAGATAGACTGGAGAGAGTTGTTTCTCAGTTCACATGTGTGTGCGTGTGTGAAATCATTTCAGTTATGTCCTGCTCTCTGTGGCCCGTGGACTGCAGCCCGCCGGGCTCTTCTGTCCGTGGGATTCTCCAGCAAGAAGACTGCAGTGGGTTGCTGTGCCCTCCTCCGAGGGATCTTCCCGCCCCAGGGATTGAACCAGTATCTCTCACGTCTCCTGCTTCTTTAGCACTGGCACTGCCTGGAAAGCCCTCTCATTTCACATTACATACTTATTTGCTTCCCTGGTGGCTCAGATGGCAAAGCATCTGCCTGCAGTGAGGGAGACCTGGGTTCGATCCCTGGGTCGGGAAGATCCCCTGGAGAAGGAAATGGCAACCCACTCCAGTACTCTTGCCTGAAAAATTCCATGGACAGAGGAGCCTGGTGGGCTACAGTCCGTGGGATCACAGAGTCGGACACGACTGAGCAGCTTCACTTCACTTCCCTTCACTTATTTACTTCGCATCTTTGTTTTTCTGAAAGTAGAGAGGCATATGCTTAAAATCAGGGGCTCTGAAACCTGAAGGAGCTTCAGATAGTGGTCTGCTGTTCAGGAATGAGGAACATGGCAAAAATACGACGGCTCTGAGCCACAGTGACTTCATCCCAACTAGCCAGGAGCAATACAAGGTTTGCTGCATCGCGTGCAAATACATTCAAATAGGACAGCAGGGCCAGGGTGTGGAAACTCTGATAAAGGTTATATATTATTATTATAGAATAAAAATAAGTATGTTAATCACAATATGTTGCTACAACTTTTAATTAACTCTTAAATTAGATTAAGAGCAATAAGCATATGATCAAGTGTATTTTGGAGTATTTTGGAAAATGAATGAGAGCTACCGTTTATCTAAATAGTCTAAAACTCTTAGCCAGAAAGTGAGAGATTTTGAATTGAGACAAGCCTATGTTGAAAAAGTTATCTGTATCTCCTTGGAGAACTTTCTTAGCTCTCTGAGCTCTCCTGTTTTCATGGGAATGGCACTGAAGACTTAGCGATGCTGAGGGACAGCTGTTCCCAGTCTGTCTGGCTCCACTGTTCCTACACTGGGAGGTGTGGCCGTCACAGTGCAGAACCACAGATCACAGTCAACAGGTCTTAGAAGGTAATCCCTCAAAGGGATATAACAGGGCATCAAATCACAATATAGGACAATATACAGATTTCATGTTCTCACGTAGCTGATGACTGTTAGAAGTTCTCCATGGCTCTAGCCCTCCAGGAGCTTACGTTTAGCCAAGACCTTTCCCCTAACCATTGGAGACAACTGAGAGACAATGCGATAATGGAATGCTGATACATCTCTAGTTCAACAGAGAGAAGGTTGGAGTGTGTTAGAGCAGGAAGAGAGAGTTACCTGGAAGATTTAATGTAAAGATTAGGAAGGCTAATTCCAGTAACACAGGCCAGTTAGGAGAAATAACCACAAACATCATCCCTGGGGATGCCACCCTCTAGACAGGGATCTAACAGACCTCTGGGGGTGTAGTGTTTACATTGACAGAGAATCCAGTGAGCTTACTTTTTGATATTTGAAGGTTGAAAAGCCAGGAAAAGTTCATCATCACTTTCAAAAGCTTCTGATGGAATTAAAGAAATCCACTGATGCCTATGAGCTGAGTGTTGCCAACAGGCTCTATGGAGAAAAGGAGTTTCCATTTCTCCAGGTGAGTTTCCTGGTCTGTCACACCTTTAGTCTGCATCTCAGCTCCTCGGGCCTCATCTCCTAATGGGGGTGCCGGGGAGGGGGCAGAGGAGCCTGGGGACCCACACGGGGCATTTCTTCCAGGGGCGCGGGCTCCCCAACCACAACCCTACCCGCTGGAGTGTCCCAGAGGCTGATAGCACACCAATGAGGTGGGGCTATGGATTGGCCTATGAACTCTGCTTGATCAGGATTTAACACAATTTAACTTATTTGGAAATACCTACATAGTTGCTGATAAATTTACATTTCATTCCTCCTTTCTTCCTGCTCATGTCATAGGAATACATGGATAATGTTAAGAAATTTTATCTAGCCAGTGTGGAATCTGCTGATTTTAAAAATGCTGCAGAGGAAAGTCGAAAGATGATTAACTCCTGGGTGGAGAGCCAAACCAATGGTAGGTTATGAGAGAGTCACTGCTGAGTCCCCGCTGTGTGTGAACACAGCACTCGAGACTGCAGAGGGTGGGGGGCCTGCAGGGGGTGGACGGTCCACGTCAGTGAGGAGAGAAGCGGGCGGGGGCTCCCAGGACCAGCCCCCTGCAGGCACAGCTGAGTCTGGTTGACAGTGTCTTTGTGGATCCCAGCTCTCTGCTCAGACTTCAGGTTGATTCATAAGTTTTTCTTTTAATTAGAGGCTTAACTTCTGGGTTATGATCCCTAAGAGAAGATATTAGAAAGGGTCCCTTTGTTAATTGGGAAACAACCTTCTCTCCCCCAAACCACCCTTTTTGAAGAAATGACCACCTGCAGGAGGAGGCTCCTGGCCCACGTCCCCCTCCCACAGGATGTCACAGGTGTCCTCCCCGCCCAGGGAGGGGGCTGGACAACGTCTCCATCCCATGAGCCTTATCCTGCCTCCCTTCCGAAATATAGTCTTAACCTACAGCAGCTCAACGTGGAGAATGAAGAAGACTCCTCAGGGAATGGTGTCTCCCATGTGCTCTAGATTACTGGGTGCATGTTGATTGTCCAGAAGAATATTCTGGCTACTTCTTCGGAATATTGAGCTCAAATTTCAAAAGACAGAGAGGGAGGAAGGAAGGAAGAAAAGGAGAATGAACACAGGGAGGAGGAAACAGGAAAGGACATGCTAGGAGACAGTGAGGGAGGGATGCAGAAAATTTGACTTGGGGAAACCTTATCTAAACTCAGTTCATCAGGATTCCTTGTGAGGTGACTGATGTCCCCACACACACAGACTGAACACCTTCCCAGTCAGGAGCAGGGCCGTCTCCATCAGGCCTGGGCCGTGAGCAAGGCCTCACCTGGTGAACCGCTGGGCATGGAGTCCCTCACGGGCTGACTTGTGTGAATATTTAATCATCGCTTGCAACTTTCTAACCATCTTCCAGACAAACCACTCGTACCTTTCATGACAGACTTTTGATTTTCTGTCTTTGCAGAAAAAATCAAAGATCTGTTTCCCGAAGACTCTCTCGACAGCTCTACTGCTCTGGTTCTGGTGAACGCCGTCTATTTCAAAGGGCAGTGGAACCAGGAATTTAACAGAGAAAATACTGTGGAGGAAAAGTTTTGGTTGAACAAGGTATTGTCTGTAATTAATTTTTAATAATGTAACATAGCTCTGTGTGCAATGTGAAAGTTAAATACATATTTGATCATTTCTTCTATAACTGCTAGTAGAAGTGGATCTATCGAGGCTTTTTTTCCCTTTATTTAGTTGGTAATAGTTGAAGAAACTCTTGTCTCTAATTCACAGATTTCCCACACTGTCTCTTAGAAGGAAGATGAGTTTGGTATCTCAATAAGATTATCTTTTTTTTTTTTTTGGACTAATGCCCATTTAACTTTTTTTGACACATGAATTTATTGCAGGATACAAGCAAACCTGTGCAGATGATGAAACAAGCCAATCATTTCAATTTCGTGTCACTGGAAGACGTGCAAGCCAAGATCCTGGAAATCCCGTACAAAGGCGAAGAGCTAAGCATGATGGTGCTGCTGCCCAATGAAGTAGATGGTCTGCAGGAGGTAAAACCCGGCAGCTATGACGCTTCATGCTGTTGCTTAAATTGCTGGTGACACAGGGCCTGTGTGGGCTGTTCACGGAAGCAGTGCTCACAGAATGCTAGTGATGCGCCATAAGAGCAAAGTACTGGAGTGTGTACTTCTCTGTGTTGAGTCTAATGGAAAATCATGAAGGCGAACTTGGCATCCTGTCACTTTCCCAAAAAATAGACCTTCCAGTGTGATATGGAAGAATATGTAGAAAATCTTAACTTCACAGGCCCAGTAATATTCTGAGAAAACTAGAATATCAGTTCAAAAAATAATACACTTGGCTCACACGTTAGTATTTTGCAACCATCAAAACCTCACCTATTCCAGTCTATTCATTTGAAGACAGGGGAAACTAAGAGTCAAATGTAGATGACTCATGGAAAATATATGTAAATTCACACATGAACAAAATCAAACAAAGTAAAACAATGCTGAGCTCCATTCTGCAGACTGAATCACATACTTCATAGAGAGGAGACAAACCAACCTATCTTGATGCTCACTTTCTATTTAGAAGTATTCTCTCAGAGTTATTTGGAGCCTCGTTGCTGGGAATTTTAGAAAAGTGAATCTTCCTTTTAGCATTGTTATATTGGTTCAAGATAATTTGTAAAGAAACCAATAACAATATCTGGCATATAAAAGTCATACCATAAATGGCCATCTGCAATTACTATAATAGCCAACGATGCTGAATTTGCAGTGAACTTGCCACACATTAAATATATATGCAGTAGCTTAGGGACTAACACACAATGCTTAAAAATATTAATTAAGTAAACACATACACTGAATCTCTACTTAATGGTGGTATTATGTAACAATTTAAACGATTAGAGAAGCACATCTATACAGGAAAAGTTTTCAAATAGGTCAAGCAAGTAAAAGGAATAATAATGGATTGTACACTATAATTATATCATGCAAAAAACTATGCACAAAAAGACATTGATAAGACAAGATTATTTGAAAATGAAACATGTAGTGCTCTGGTAACTTAAGAAGTGAAGATATATAGTTCCTCTTTTACAAAATAAATTTATTTAATGGTTCTGCTGTTATATATGGGTATATATACACATATATATATATATATACAGAAGGCTCAGTTTATCACATAAATATTACAAAATATTCAGCTTATAATATATAATGAGATTACATGCAATACACAAATATCATATGTATATAGTATAGCAAGTTTGTATGTATAACACAGCTGACTCTCCTGTATTCATGTTTGCTGTTAAAACAAAGCTTTCCCATACACTTCCGTCCGAGGTAGGCGGCTCCATGACCACTGAGGACCCTGACGGTTGCTCCCTTCCCACTGTTACAGCTTGAAGACCAGCTCACTGCTGAGAACCTAATAGAGTGGACGAGCCCACAGAACATGGGGAAGAGACAAGTGGATTTATACCTGCCTCGGTTTAAAGTGGAAGAGAGATATGACCTCGTGCCCACACTGCACGCCCTGGGGATGGTGGACGCCTTCCGTGATGGGGTGGCTGATTTCTCGGGCATGACCGGGAGACGTGATCTGGTGGTGTCGACGGTCGTCCACAAGTGCTTTGTGGAGGTGACCGAGGAGGGCACGGAGGCCGCAGCTGCTTCCGGCGTAGAAATTACTGTAAGAGCAGGAAGAAATTCTGAGAGTTTCTGCTGCAATCACCCTTTCCTGTTCCTCATCAAGCACATCAAGACCAACAGCATCCTCTTCTGTGGCCGAGTCTCTTCCCCTTAGACGTCCTTGGCCAGCGGCCACACTCGGGGACATTCACAGAGCTGTTCCTGGAGCTTGAATGCTGGTGTAACAATCTCCCTTGGATTTATTTTCCTTTCCAACCTTATAGTCATCTCTAAGAATATAATCGCTGAAAGAGCATGTCTGTCCTTCTCCCTCTTTCCACAAACACATGTAAACCTACTCATGGAAACTCCCATTTGGACAAAATGTTCAACATATGATAAAAGGATATGTCAATATTATATCTTCACCTAACTTTGAAATAATATATCTGCTGTTTCAAAAATCACATCTACTATTCAAGTCTACTCAGCTAGACCTCCACATTTATTTGCGTTTAAGTGATACGGGGGACGCTTACAAGCTGAAAATGTTTGCTCTTATGAAACAGGTGATCAATAAAACAGTACTTTTTCAGTTTACTTGGTGTTTTTCTTTTTCTTCCTTCTTTCTTTTCAACGAAGTGCAAGGGGCCTGCCACACATTGGAAAGATAATTTGGAAACATATGAATTTATTAAAAAAAATTCAAAACCAAAGTGGAGCATGATAAGCCTGAAGAAGTAGGCTGGAACCAGAATATGAAAGGATTATAGCCCAAGTTAAGATCTGGCTGCCTCAAATATTGGAAGGAAAGTGAAGCAAGGAAACTTCCCATGCCTTGCTGATGGGGATACAAGACGGTGTGACTTTGGGCTCCCAGGCGGTGCAGCAGTAAAGAACCCACCTGCAAATGCAGGAAACGCAAGGGACGTGGGTTCGATCCCTGGGTCAGGAAGATCCCCTGGAGGAGGGCATGGCAATCCACTCCAGTGTTCTTGCCTGGAGAATCCCATGGACAGAGGAGCCTGGCGGGCTACAGTCCGTGGGGTCACAAAGAGTTGGACATGACTGAACACCTGTGCATGCAATCAACTTGGAAGTGAAAACAAATAGGACCAAGTGGGACCTTCCTGGTCACCAAATCCTTTTCTTGTCCCAGTTTGTTACTCATAAGAAAAAGGCTTTAGTCTCCTAGGTTTTCCTGAGTACCAAAGTGAAAGTCGCTCAGTTGTGTCTGACTCTTTGTGACCCCATGGACTATACAGTCCATGGAATTCTCCAGGCCAGAATACTGGAGTGGGTAGCCTTTCCCTTCTCCAGGGGATCTTCCCAACCCAGGGATCAAACCCAGGTCTCCCACATTGCAGGCAGGTTCTTTACCAGCTGAGCCACAAGGGAAGCCCAAGAATACTGAAGTGGGTAGCCTATCCCTTCTCCAGGGGATCTTCCCGACCCAGGAATTGAACTGGGGTCTCCTGCACTGCAGGCAGAATTTTGACCAACTGAACTATGAGAGAAGCCCGTGAGTACCAAAGGGCAGATTCAAACAGTTGCTTGCTCAGGCAAGGGAGGAAATGCAGAAACAAAGGAGGAACAATTAAGAAACTATAGTGCAACATTAAAGTGGGATCCTGGTTCCCCCTCAAGGGATATAACATGTTTGAGCTTTTCTGGAGGAACTAAGCCCCCCGTCCCAAGTGGAGGATGGTAACTTCCTTCTGGCTGAGCAAACCTTTCCTAGAGCACCACCCTGCTAACAACCAATTGGAAGAGAATCATATGCCCTGCAGTGCTCACCCCAAATTTTGCTTATAAAAAGTCCTCCCTCCAAATCATCGGAGAGTTCAGAGTTTTTTGGTTTTTTGTTTTTTTAGCACAAGCCATTCGTTCTCCTTGCTGAGTCCTGCAATAAACCTTTCTCTGCTCCAATCTCTGATGTTTCAGTTTGTTTGACCTCTCTACATGGGGCACACAAACTTGTTTGACTCAAGACAGTAAAGAATCTGCCTGCAATGCAGGAGAGTCTGGGTTCAATCCCTGAGTCGGGAAGATCCCCTGGAGTAGGAAATGGCAACACACTCCAGTATTCTTCCATGGAAAATTTCATGGACCGAAGAACCTGGCGGTGTACCGTCAGTGGGTTGGTAAAAGAGTTGGATACGACTGAGCAATTGATACACAAACTCACACAAAAGGATAGAAACTGTCAGACTATATTTAAAAAGCAAGACCCGGTGTAATAAAGAGTCTGACTCATGTTTGATAACTGACTACTGACAACATCCTGTGGTTTAGTCACTCAGTCGTGTCCGACTCTTTGTGACCCCGTGGACTGTAGCCCGCCAGGCTCCTCTGTCCATGGGATTCTCCAGGCAAGAACACTGGAGTGGGTTGCCATTTCCTTCTCCAGACAACATTCTAGTCCCACCCCTTTTTGTTTCCCTCTAACCCGCCCCCTCCACTCCCCACCCGCCCCCCGCCCCCCGCCCCCCGCCCCCCAGCCCACCCCACTCCCCACCCGCCCCCCCCCCGCCTCCCACCCCCCGCCCCCCCACTAAGCCTGCTGACGAGGAACGGCCTGGAGCGCCCTCCGCCGGTACCTGCAGGAAGTGCAAGCCGAGCAAGCGCGGCCGAGCCCAGGAGCCCTTCCCCGGGCCCAGCTCCTCACCACAGTCGAGCCCTCCAGGGTCTCGGCAGCCAGGAACCCTGCCACAAACTCCCCAGAAGCCTCATTACACGAGGAATTAGCATCCTTGGGGCAGGTGTGGGATCATTAATCTCAGCATCCAACCTCTTTGTTTTTTTGGTGGGCAGTCCATTTTACACCCATGGGATGATCAGAACATCCCAGTCTACAATGTCTACTTAAAACAAAAGCAGGACTTCCCTGGTGGTCCAGTGGTTAAGAATCTGCCTGCCAGTGCAGAGGACACGGGTTCGATCCCTGGTCCAGGAAGACCCCGCATGCTGGGGAGCCACAGCTGCTGAGGCCCTGCACCCGAGAGCCCGGGCTCCACAGCCGGAGAAGTCACCGCCTGAGGAGCCCGAGAACCGCGACTGGAGAGAGCCGCGTGCACAAAGACCCGGAGCCCCCAAAACTAAATAAGCAACGAAGTCCTTTCTAAAAACCCCACCTAAGAACACGAATAGGTTAACGGAAAGGATGCAAAAGGCACAGTCCGCCGCGCTGGCCATATGAAAGCCTGATCGGTTACATTATTGTTAGGCAAATTAAACCGCAGGAGGGGGCTATTCTCAGGGAGGCGGAGGTAGTGACATGTGATAGAAACAGATCAGGGGACCAAAAGAGGGTCTAGAAGCAGACCGAGCGTGTGTACATGTCACAAAGGTGCCAAGGCACTTAAACCACTGAGGGTGAATGTCGTCAAGTGATGCTGGAATGATTGAATGTCCACACTAAAAATAATGAGCCACTGAAGAGGAAAAGTTAAAATTTTACATAACCTCCTTCTCCTTCTGCCTCTGTAACTCAGCTTGCCCCTTGCAAAGTCTGGATCACGTAGGTCACATAGTCTCAGAAAGTGGGGACTTACAATACTAGGAACTGGAGCTTATCTCACTCACCCTTGTCCTGCTCTTTGCAATTGCCCAGCCCCTGCAAACCTGCTTAATCATGCCTGTCCATGTAAAGGTCAGGCATCCCCCTCCCCATCTTGACCACTGTTCCCGCGCGTGAAACCCCTTGGTTTAAACCAGCCTGTTAACAGCTAGTGTTGCCCACTACCGTCTGTCTATAAAAACTCTGTAATCCCTTTGTTCAGGGCTCAGAGCTTGGAGTGTTAACTCCTCTGGGCCCGCCGGCGTAATAAACCTGAGTTCTCCAACTCTCCAAGTGTGGTGCTTGGTTTCTCGAGTACTGGTTTCTGCAACACCACACGCATATTTCACAAAAATTAATTCAAACTAAATCATAGAACTGCCATATGACCCAGCAATCCCCCTGCTGGGCATACACACCGAGACAACCAGAACTGAACAATGTTCACCACAGCACTGTTTACAATAGCCAGGACATGGAAGCAACCTAGATGCCCATCAGCAGATGAATGGATAAGGAAGCTGTGGTACATATACACAATGGAATATTACTCAGCCATTAAAAAAATACATTTGAATCAGTTCTAATGAGGTGGATGAAACTGGAGCCTATTATACAGAGTGAAGTAAGCCAGAAAGAAAAAAACCAATACAGTATACTAATGCATAATATGGAATTTAGAAAGATGGTAACAATAACCCTATATGTGAGACAGCAAAAGAGACACAGACATATAGAACAGTCTTTTGGACTCTGTGGGAGAAGGGGAGGGTGGGATGATTTGAGAGAATAGCATTGAAACATGTATATTATCATATGTGAAACGGATCGCCAGTCCAGGTTGGATGCATGAGACAGGGTGCTCAGGGCTGGTGCGCTGGGATGACCCAGAGGGATGGGATGGGGAAGGAGGTGGGGGGGGGGGGGGGGGTTCAGGATGGGGAACACATGTACACCCATGGCTGATTCATGTCAATGTATGGCAAAAACCATTACAATATTGTAAAGTAAGTAGCCTCCAATTAAAATAAATAAATAAATAAAAAAGACTATTGGGTATACAAAAAAATAAAAATAAAAAAAATCATAGATCTAAATGCAAAAGCTCAATACCATAAAAGTTCTAGGAGAAAGTCTTAGCAGACTTGAGATAGACAAAGATTTCTCTAATAAGACAGAAAAACAGAAATCATAAAAGAAAAAAATTAATGAGTTGGATCCCATTAAAATTTAAAACTGCTTTTCAATGACACCATTAAGAAAAATACATCTGACAGAAAATTTTTATTTAGAATATATTAAAAGAAATTACACATCAATAATGAAAAAAAAAGTAAACAATCTAATAAAAATGGGCAAAAAATTTGAACAGACATTTCACATAAGAATATACACGCAGGGTCAATATGCACATGAAAAGATGCTCAACATTGGAAAAGCGGAAGGGGCGGCCAGCTGCTCGCGGTGTGGAGCAGGGTCAGGATGGACGAGGACGTGCTAACCACCCTGAAGATCCTCATCATCAGCGAGAGCGGCGTGGGCAAGTCCAGCCTGCTCTTGAGGTTCACAGATGATACTTTTGATCCAGAACTTGCAGCAACAATAGGTGTTGATTTTAAGGTGAAAATAATTTCAGTGGACAGAAATAAGGCAAAACTTGCAATATGGGATACTGCTGGTCAAGAAAGGTTCAGAACATTAACTCCCAGCTATTATAGAGGTGCACAGGGGGTTATTTTAGTTTATGATGTCACAAGAAGAGACACCTTTGTTAAACTGGATAATTGGTTAAATGAGTTGGAAACATACTGCACGAGAAATGACATAGTAAACACGCTAGTTGGAAATAAAATTGATAAGGAAAATCGTGAAGTTGATAGAAATGAAGGCCTGAAATTTGCATGAAAGCATTCCATGTTATTTATACAGGCAAGTGCAAAAACCTGTGATGGTGTACAGTGTGCTTTTGAGGAACTTGTTGAAAAGATCATTCAGACCCCTGGACTGTGGGCAAGTGAGAACCAGAATAAAGGAGTCAAGCTGACACCCAGGGAAGAAGGCCAAGGAGGCGGAGCGTGTGGTGGTTACTGTTCTGTGTTATAAACTCTGGGAGACGCCATCTCTTGCGTATTTGATCAGCTAATGTCATCTTTCTGTATATAAACTCTCTAACTGCTATTTTAGGGACCTTGCAGTTTGCACATATTTGTTTTGTATCATGGCAGTAAATATTTGTGAGAAAGCCCACTCTTTGACTTTTCCAGCTAAAACGTAAGCATGCACAGTTTGCAATCTGCAGTTTTTTATGTAACATAAAATAGGTGTACCTTTATAAGTACAGTTGATTTTATGATTTACATTCATCATGTGATTTTTTAAAAATCCACCTGTCTAGTATATGTCGATACAAAGTCTAGTTTTGGTCTCCTTTTTGCTTAAATACTTATCAATTACTGAATTAATTGGTATTGTAGAACTCCCAGGACCACTGGGAGATAAACAGATGTCATCAAACCTGGCAGATTTCCCTTCAGGACTAAAAAAGAGCATGATTCCACAGCTTTCCTAGGATGTTCGCTGACGGATTCTCTTTAGTACTAAGCAAAATCCTCTTTGCAGGATGTGGTTGAGGCCAATTTATAATTAAATCCCATTTGTTGTGATGATACTTCTGAAGTAGCATTAATATGTTAAAGAAGTTTGGTCTTCCTTGACTTCAAGAGTAGCTCATTACTTAGCTGGAGTTTTAATTCTGTGATGTGTACATGGCTTCATGAGCCTCTGTGCAGCATTTTGGGTTGTGTGGTGGTTGACAGAATGGCAATAAGGTTCCCCCATTTTGGTTTCAGAAGGACAGGAGTAGTATGTTTATGTAACTCATGTAGCACTTATCACCTTTAAAACCAACACCTTTTCCCATAAATGTTGGTGGTGTTTGTTCCGGTAGTTCAATTATAGCTTGTGTAATGTTAATGAATATCTGTATCTTATGACTTCCATAAATGACTAGTTGATATTCAAAAACATATTTCCGTGTTTTGAGGGTTGGGGGAAAAAAACACTAAACTGTAACTTGAGAAAGGCATATTGCTTCCAGATTTCGATGTATATGGGAAAATACTGTTGCAGTGAAAATCTTGGTACAAACTTGTACAGACTAATAAATCTTTTACACAGTATTCAGTTTTGTAACCTTCTGCTATTGTACATTGTATTTTTTTTCACTCATGTATTATTTAATATACATTGATCTCTGCTATTTTAAGTTTCCAGATAAGTAATTTGCCCTTTCAGGCAGGCCACTTTAATACCACTCAGTAGGATTATCAAGAAATACTAATTTCTGGGCGGTTTGTTCTCTATATACAGTTGCAAACGATAAACATTTTTGGGTCACCTTTACAATGCCTGTGATAATAGACTGAAATGTATATCTTCACATAAAAGAAAATCTTAACATTCTACGTGGTTCACACTTGTTAGACTGTATTACATGGGATTAAAGGTTTTATGCGTTGCATATGTTTTTACAAAAAATGAAACATATACTACTTTAATGTTAGAGAAAGATAGCTAACACATGTACTTATGATTTGTTGTTACATTAAAGCTGTAGATTTGTATTAAAAAAAAAAAAAGATGCTCAACATTATTAGTCAAAGGAAAATGCATAACCACAATGAGATGCCACCTCACATCCACGAGAACGGCTATAATGAAGCGGACTGGCCACACCACCCACCGGTGTGTCTTCAGGGCAACTGCGATGTTCACTCGCTGCTTGTAGTAGAAAATAGTACAGCCATTTTGGAGAACATATTAGCTGTTTCTTATACAATTAAACATGTATTTATCATCTGACCCAGTAATTTCGCTCCTGGCTATCTACTCAAAGAGAAGTGAAAACATACGTTCACACACTTATGGGCATAGTAACATTATTCATTGGCTTCCCTGGTGACTCAGTGGTAAAGAATCCACCTGCAATGCAGGAGACGTGAGTTCAACCCCCGTGTTGGGGCGATCCCCTGGAAAAGGAAAGGGCTACCCACTCCAGTATTCTTGTCTGGAGAATCCCAGGGACAGAGGAGTCTGGCAGGCTACAGTCCACGGGGTCACAAAAGATTTGGACACGACTGAGCGACTAAACAACAAGCATTGTGTACAGCTGCCATGCGCTGGAAGCAACAAAAGTGCCCGTCCATGAGTGAATGGATAAACAAAATGTGGTTTATCCAGATGGTGGAACACTGCTTGTCAATAGATAGTAATCAACTACTGATGCCCCAACTAGTCTCATGATTCTCAAAACACAGTGCCGAGCGACAGAAGCTAGACATGAAAGAGGACATAGTCTGAATCCATTTGAATGAAACTAGAAATGACAGATCCACCCTGGAGTGATTAAAGGCAGACCAGCTGTTGGCTGATCAGGGTTTGTTCAAGGAACGCTGACTCAGAAGCAGAGCAAAGAACCTCGGAGGATGATGCAAGTGTTCTGTATTCTGGGTGTGATAGTGTTTTCATGTGCACAGTTATCAAAATGTGTCAAGTTCTAGGCTTAAAATGGTGTATTTTATGATCACATTTATTTCACAATATCAAAATGCTCATGAAACTGACAATGGATAATCTACTATTTGAACAGAGGATGAAAATATGGGAATCCTCTCTGCCTGGTAGATTGCTTTATTTTGTTTTGGTTTTTGAGTTTTAATTTATGTTTTGCTAATGTGTTTCTCAATTCTCTTTCCTAGGTTAAGTTTGCCACACTATATGCTAAGAAAGAAAAAAGCAACACATGAACTGAATATAAATCTTTGTTTTCTTTTACTCCTGTGTTATAAACTACCAAAATATTGAAACTGGTGGGAATCTCAAAATCACTAGTCCACGGTCTTCACAAAAGAGACTGTTTCTCTCCATTAGTGCACAAAAGTACAAAGCATTGATTTCCTAGAGGAAATCAGTGGAAGCCTATTAAGGAGCCTTGATTTGACTTGCTATCCGCACGTCACAAACAAAACATTTCAGTTTCAGAGAAATTTGTAAATATTGCAGTCATTAATCATTGATTTTGATGGTAAGGCTGGAATTCAAGTAAAACAATTTTTTAAAGAGCGGGCTGTTGCCATAAGCCTATGAACACCCCAGCACCGGTGGCGGCGGCTGTTCACCAAGGCAGGGACTGTGCTAAGGAGAAGAAAATCGGCCAAAGAAAAGGACGCTGTCGGACTCGTTGTGCCTGATGAAGAACAGGAAAGGGTGATTGCAGTGAAAACGTTCCCAGTCTGGGGCCGCCGTGACGGCGAAGCCCACAGCGGTGGCGGCCGCAGCCTCCGTGCCCGCCTCGGTCACCTCCAGCACCGCCCTGTGCAGCAGCTTGTGGGCCCGCAGCCCGGCGCCCCCGGGGCTCCCCGCGAGGCCGGCGGCGCGCAGCCCCGCGGAGGCGGCCTCCAGGTCGTAACTGCCCACCGCCCGGAACCGGGGCAAGCGCAAGTCCACGGCCCTCTCTTCCATACGCCCCGCGCTAGTCCACTCTATTAACTTCTCAGGAGTTATTTTATCTATAATCTGTTAAGGAAAAAAAGAGAAGAATGACCCGATCATCAGTGCAAATTCCAAACAGTGCAATACTAGTGTATGTCAGTCAGAAATTATTATTAGTTTTAGTAACAAATGAAAGCAGAAATTTTATTTCACTCAACTGCTATACACACACACACACACACACACACACACTAGGCTCTCCTCATATTTCTATATTTAAATTATCTGTATATGTTTGAAAATCTATTGCATGTAAATACATTTTTAAGTCATTTCTTATTTTATTAACTTAATATATATTATTTCATTTTTTACTATTCCCTTTTAATCTTTGTCTACATATGTATTATATAATTTATATACTATCTTATATATTATACTATCAATATAATGAATATTATAGTTTATATATTACTATATTATAATGTACTTAATTTATGAAATTATAATGAATGCAATTTGTTATATTAATATATAATATATATTTATATAGTTGCAATTACATTGAATATCCACTTTCTTTTTTTTTTCTTTTTTTTCTTCTTTTTTTTCCCATTTATTTTTATTAGTTGGAGGCTAATTACTTTACAATATTGTAGTGGTTTTTGCCATACATTGACATGAATCAGCCATGGATTTACATGCATTCCCCATCCCGATCCCCCCTCCCACCTCCCTCTCCACCCGACCCCTCTGGGTCTTCCCAGTACACCAGGGCTGAGCACTTGTCTCATGCATCCAACCTGGGCTGGTGATCTGTTTCACCCTCGATAATATACATGTTTCGGTGCTGTTCTCTCAAAACATCCCACCCTCGCCTTCTCCCACAGAGTTCAAAAGTCTGTTCTGTACATCTGTGTCTCTTTTTCTGTTTTGCATATAGGGTTATCATTACCATCTTTCTAAATTCCATATATATGCCACAGTATACTGTATTGGTGTTTTTCTTTCTGGCTTACTTCACTACAGTATCTATTAATAACAAAATCATGATTATTATTATTATTATAAACTTCAAGCCCAGCATCCTAGTGTCTGACTCTTTGCAACCCCATAGACTCTAGCCTGCCAGGTTCTTCTGTCCATGGAGTTCTCCAGACAGCAATACTGGAGTGGCTTTCCATTTCCTTCTCCAGGGGATCTTTCCTACCCAGGGATCGAAGCTATGTCTCCTGTATTGCAGGCAGATTCTTTACTATCTGAGTCACCAGGTATTTAATGAAGATGCTACTGATTTGGCTCAGAAAGTAAATTTTATTCTCTTGAATTATTTCCCTACAGCAATTCCCACAACTGCAGTTTTTGAGTCAGATTATGAATACTTCACAGCTTGCAGATAAATGCCTTGTTAGAACAGTAAGTAGTATGTCCATCTCATAAAGCTTGCATACATACTGTCATTTTGCTTTCCCAAAATATTTGCCAACATATAATGCTGCTAAACACGTTTCACAGAAGCAGCACAGCATCTAGTATCTTAATAATACAGCATCCATTGATTTATTGAGCACTTTCCAAGAACTGGACCCATTCTAGGCAAGTTTTTTTCATGTCCTAGATCCATTCTAGGAGATATCTTAGAGTTGGTCCAGAGTGTACATGTATATGTATGTGTGTGCATATATATATATGTTATATATATATATATTCTAATCATTACAACACACACATTAAGAACTATGGAACCCATTTTATAAATGAGAAAATATTGAGGTTCAAAGAAATTAAGAAACATCAAAGGGTAGAAAGCTACTAAATAGAAGAATAGGGATTTGAAACAACCTTCCTGTTCTCCAAAATACAGGCTACTCACCACATCAATATTTTAACTACAAAGTAGCTTTAGTTTAAGTATTAGTCACTCAGTTGTGTTTGACTTTTTTTGACCCCATGGACTATAGCTTGTCAGGCTCCTGTGACCATGGAATTTTCCAGGCAAGAATCCTGGTGCAGGTTGCCATTCCCTTTTCCAGGCGACCTTCCCACCCCAGGGATCAAACCCAGGTTTCCCCCATTACAGGCAGATTCTTTAATGTCTGAGCAACCAGTGGACAGGCCTAAATCAAGGGATTTATGATTAAGGGTCCTATGGACTTTTATTATGAGTCAAGGTAGGTTTATTTGGGGTAAAAAAACATACTGCTAAGTGACACTGATTATGCGGAGGCTGCGGCACATGGGGGCACAAGGTCTACTGGAAATCTCTGTACCTTCCTCTAAGTTTTGCTATAAACATAAAATTGCCCTTTAAAAGTCTTTAAAAAAATGAAATGTCTAACAAAGGAATTCAGAAAGTCCAACAGACTGTGAATAGAATTTGAAATTGCTATCTACGTGCATAGGTGATTTTCTTCCCTGGGAGAAAGGGTCCAGAGAGATCAACCACTTTGGAGAATGGTGGGTGATCTTTAGAACTCCTATGTGACCTCAAATGTTCATGTTATCTCATCCCCGAATATTTTAGTATTGGTACTTCTCAATAAACCTGACACCATTTAATGCTTCTCTTTAGATACCTATCTTTACCTGCTGCAGACACAGAAATATTTTCTATTTCACCAGCTTCAGATCAGAGCCCTAACTCTAGACACACCCAGAAACAAGCCCTGGGATAGAGAGCCTCAGGAGATGAAGGCAGAAGGAGGAAGAGGCAAGGCTTTACCTTCTCCAGACCGCCCACGTCATTGGGCAGCAGCAGGAACATGCTGAGGTCATGGTCTCGATACGGAAGGCCCAGAATTTTGGCTGGCACATCCTCCAGGGTCTTGAAGCTAAAGGACTGGCGCTGTGTCATCATCAGCACAGGCTTGCTTGTGTTCTGCGACAAGTCAGCAGAGTTCACGGTGTCAAGGGGCAGAGGGCCACCAAGGGGGCTCCCCAAAATAATTCCCCAACCTAAGACCAGCTAAAGACCAGAGCCTAGGAATCAGCATTTTATATACATATATATATATATATATACACACATATGTATGTATATACATACATACATACATACATATATATATATATATATCACACTGTTGTTGTTTAGTGGCTAGGTTGTATCCGACTCTTTGTGACCCTTTGGACGTAGCCTGCCAGGCTCCTCAGTCCATGGGATTTTTCAGGCACGAATACTGGAATGGGTTGTCATTTCCTCCTCCAGGGGATCTTCCCGACCCAGGGACTGAACCTGCGTCTCCTAAATTAGCAGGCAGATTCTTTAACCCTGAGCCACCTGGGAAGTCATACACCATGTACATTTGCTCAAATATGACTTCAGATTCTACATTTTATCTGTAAGCATATCACATAAATTAATTAAAGAACATACCTTATTCAGCCAAAATTCCTCCTCCTTGGTATTTTCTTTCTTAAACTCCCTGTTCCATTGCCCTTTAAAATAAATTACATTCACCACCACCAGCTTGATGGAGCTGCTTAAAGAGCCGTCTGGAAGCAGGTCCTTTATTTTTTCTGCAAATGAACAGCAACAAGAACAAAATGGGTCCATCTTCAAAATTACAAGTGCTCCACATGGCAGATACAATGAAGATGGACTTGACCAATCATTTCAAACTCAGCCAGCTCAGCACCTGAAGGCTTTGTCGACAAAGAGTTCGCTGGCAGAAATCATAGGCGGTTCTCACTCTGCACATCGCCAGTTTATCCCCCAGGATAAACAGAGGTGTGAGGGCTAAGGGCTCAGGCTCTGGAGCCAGACTGCCTCTGCTGGTACCCAGCTTTGCCTCTCATTGGCTGAGGGATCTCGGGTAAGTTATTTAAGCTCTCTGTGTCTCAGTTTCCACACCTGTAAAACAGGAATAAAACCTGCCTCACAGAGCTGTGAAAGGAGTCAATGATTTCCTGTGTAGAAAAGCACTTAGAATATTATCCAGCTCATAATAAGTACTCGGAGTTAGCTATTATTATTTTTAACCCACTCAATACAGCTGCCCCCTGAGATTTAGAGATCTCTTATTTCATTGCAAAGGAGCTGATGTTTCATCTCTGGGTTCAGCCCATTCCACTGAAATTCTGAAGGAGACTGCCTTCAACCAACCCTTTGATAGATCCTCTTTTATCCCCCTCTTAAAATTTTCTTTTCCTTTGGACTGAGTATGAAGAACTACAATCTAAAATAACAGATGTCTCCCTGATTACTGGAATTTTTTTTTTTTTAATGTATTCTCCCTGGTCAGAGAGCTCGATCCCAGAGATTGCAGCTAAGAGTTTGCATGCTGCAGTTGAAGACCTCGCGTGCCACCACCGGAGATTCCACCAGCCAAAACTAAGACCTGATACAGCCAAATCCATAAATAAATCTTTTTTAAATGTATTCTGAAATGCCAACACTAAAGCGTCAGCACCGCTCTGCCAACTCTAACGTTCTCTCTGGTATTTTCCTGCGAGTTTGGTTCCTACCAGGGCGTGAGGGCGGGGCGGAGGAGGCGGGGCTTCGTCGAGTCCCTGCCTGGACCAGGCTCAAGGCTGCCGCCGTCCCTGCAGGAGGCCCAGGCGCGGCTTTAGTGAGAGCTGATGCTTCTCACAGACCGAGAGAAAGGAGCCCTCTGACATTTTTACTTATGGTGCTCACATAAAAGTCAAATGTGACCTCACGACAGACATGAGCCAGGTATCAGGAGCCCCAAAGTCACTGTGATCCCCAGCTATGCACAAATAATTCTCCACTCCGTGTCTCCACGGAGTTGGCTTCCTGTGGTCCCCTGCCCAGTTCCCTTGGCTCTGTCCACGCCTGCTGAGCCCATTTCACTGTGCGGTGGATGCTCCCACTCCTCGGCTCCAGTCCTGCCCCTCCGACCTAAAATGCCCATCTCGGCCCCTCCCAAAGCTTGTGCACCCTTATGCCCTCTGCAGGGCCCAGCACAGGGCTTCACTCACAGCAGGCACTCAGAAGTGTGTTTATGATGAGCGGTTCATCCATACACTACCATTTGTTTGGCTTTCAACCCAGGAATTAATCTTCTTTCGACTTTCATCTGCGGCATTTACAAAATCAACAGGTTCCAGAGAAGCATGGTAATGTTTTTCAACATAATCTAAGTATTTCTTTAGGAGAAACAGGGAAGGAATAGAAATAGCTTTAAAATTCAATTTATCCATTGCCATCATTTCTAAATAAATTTATCTGTACATGAAGATGACTAACATTATGAGAAGAGATCTTTTTAGGGACTGGGTGAATTACTTTGAGTACTTCCATGCATATTTTTGTGCAGGTTCAGTAGGGTTAAGGCAAAAATGAGATTGTCAAGATGAAAAAGAAGCTCCCAAAAGGTCTGGGTATCTGGAGGACAGGTCAGAAGGGGGTGTGGTGGAGGGTGAGAGGAAGGGGTGGGAGGGACACCCCCAGGGATGTGGGGTGAGTCAGGCACTCAAATTAGGCAGCTTGCCTCCAGGATCCCAGTCTTAACAGAGTCATTTGGCCATTCCTGAGTACCAGTCACAGATGTTGTGAACTCAGCAAAACTCACTTGAAGGAAGAGGTATGTCTTTTCTCCAAACAGCCGATTGGCTATTTTCAGTTCATAATCATCATTGGGTTTGCTTATCTCACTCAAAACCCTTTGGAACTGGCGATGTACCTCTTCTGTCTTCTCTAACTTCAAAATCAAAACAAAAACTCAGTGAGTTATCTTGGCACGAGTAAACCTAGATTCACCACCCTCCCACACCAAGAAGACACAGCAGCCTTGGGGGTTGTCCATGAGCTCGGTGTAGGTTCTGGATGCCATTCTTCCCCCACTGGAACACCGACTTAACAAGAATCCAGAGACCAGATGCCTTTGGAAGAAACTCCGAAACCAGCTCAGAGCTTCCTGTCACCCAGAGAAGCATGAAGCCCAGGAAGAGACTGCACCAAAGCCC
The DNA here is from genome assembly GCF_023699985.2 of Odocoileus virginianus. NCBI lineage: Eukaryota > Metazoa > Chordata > Mammalia > Artiodactyla > Cervidae > Odocoileus > Odocoileus virginianus. The sequence goes on along the minus strand of NW_027224343.1, from coordinate 1,082,209 downwards.
AGCCGGGCAACTCATGACGTGCACCTCATGGTGTGATTGGGAGAAAACTCTCAACCCCAACTCCCTGAGAAACAAGAGTGGAATGTGCGTCCAACACTCTGGCTTTTCAGAAGCTGCCTGAGAGACTGGTTTCTGTCTTGCCTGAATCTAAGTGTCAAGAGGGACAGGCACCAGGCTGGTCACTGAGCACAAAGGCCATCAACACACACCCTAGTCTGCAGCACTACAAACAGACACCAGGGGGAGCGCCTGAGTAGAAGCTAGCAAAGCAGTGAGGTCATCACTGCACTTCTGTGCTGGCTCAGCAGTAAAGCGCATGCCTGCCAGTGCAAGAGACATAAGAGACTCAGGTTCAGTCCCTGGGTCAGGAAGATTCACTGGAGGAGGGCATGGCAGCCTACTCCAATATTCTTGCCTGGAGAACCCCATGGGCAGAATCCCATATGTGAAAAGCCCAGTAACATCACACTCAATGCTGAAAGATTAATAGCTTTTCACCTAGGAGTGGGCATCTGTCACCCAAGGTGTATCTTTTTCTAGTTTGCACCGAGACTCTGCATGGGGCCATGCTTGGGAGAAAAAGTGCCTGAAAGCAGTTATGAGCACCGGTGGACTGACCGGACCGCGGAGCAGCTGTCGGACCCAACTGCGCCATCCATGCTCCAGAAGGAAGCCTGACTCCTCATGCATGCATCTGAGCGGTGGACTGACCGGACCGCAGAGCAGCTGTCGGACCCAACTGCGCCATACACGCTCCAGAAGGAAGCCTGACTCCTCATGCATGCATCTGAGCGGTGGACTGACCGGACCGCAGAGCACCTGTCGGACCCAACTGCGCCATACACGCTCCAGAAGGAAGCCTGACTCCTCATGCATGCATCTGAGCGGTGGACTGACCGGACCGCAGAGCAGCTGTCGGACCCAACTGCGCCATACACGCTCCAGAAGGAAGCCTGACTCCTCATGCATGCATCTGAGCGGTGGACTGACCGGACCGCAGAGCAGCTGTCGGACCCAACTGCGCTATACATGCTCCAGAAGGAAGCCTGACTCCTCATGCATGCATCTGAGCGGTGGACTGACTGGACCGCGGAGCAGCTGTCGGACCCAGCTGCGCCATCCATGCTCCAGAAGGAAGCCTGACTCCTCATGCATGCATCTGAGCGGTGGACTGACTGGACCGCAGAGCAGCTGTCGGACCCAACTGCGCTATACATGCTCCAGAAGGAAGCCTGACTCCTCATGCATGCATCTGAGCGGTGGACTGACTGGACCGCGGAGCAGCTGTCGGACCCAGCTGCGCCATCCATGCTCCAGAAGGAAGCCTGACTCCTCATGCATGCATCTGAGCGGTGGACTGACTGGACCGCAGAGCAGCTGTCGGACCCAACTGCGCTATACATGCTCCAGAAGGAAGCCTGACTCCTCATGCATGCATCTGAGCGGTGGACTGACTGGACCGCGGAGCAGCTGTCGGACCCAACTGTGCCATCCATGCTCCAGAAGGAAGCCTGACTCCTCATGCATGCATCTGAGCGGTGGACTGACCGGACCGCGGAGCAGCTGTCGGACCCAGCTGCGCCATCCATGCTCCAGAAGGAAGCCTGACTCCTCATGCATGCATCTGAGCGGTGGACTGACTGGACCGCGGAGCAGCTGTCGGACCCAACTGCGCTATACATGCTCCAGAAGGAAGCCTAACTCCTCATGCATGCATCTGAGCGGTGGACTGACTGGACCGCGGAGCAGCTGTCGGACCCAACTGTGCCATCCATGCTCCAGAAGGAAGCCTGACTCCTCATGCATGCATCTGAGCGGTGGACTGACTGGACCGCGGAGCAGCTGTCGGACCCAACTGCGCCATCCATGCTCCAGAAGGAAGCCTGACTCCTCATGCATGCATCTGAGCGGTGCAGACAACCTGGCCACGTGGGATCGTGAAACGAATGGCTCATACTGCTGGGGGGCTTGAGCCACGATTTTATGAGGGCCTGGGAAAAGGGCTGTGACATCGGTCATGGCAGATGTGACCTCCCGGGCAGCTCTATTCATCTCTGAATGCCAGCCCTGACCTACGGACTCTTTGCCATGTTTGTACAGACTGTCCTGTGAGTGACGTATGCTATAACCCTAGAGCTGGACGAGATCTCAAGAAGTCGTTGGTCCTGGGCTAATATTTTTTTAAATAAAACATCAATAGAGTAGGAAAAGGTCCTTAAAATAAAAATGGAATGTGGTAAAAGTGTTAGTCACTCAGTCGTGTCTGACTCTGCGACCCCATGGACTGTAGCCCACCAGGCTCCTCTGTCCATGGAATTCTCCAGGCAGGAATACTGAAGTGGGTTGCCATTCCCTTCTCCAGGGGATCTTCCTGATCCAGCCACCAGGGAAGTCTGCAGTAATAACATCACCCGCTGCTACCACAGCGCCCACTTGGCTAAGTCACCAGTGTGTTCCAATTGCTCTACTAGACATGTTACAGGGGCTTAAAGAAGATGAGCAACTTGCCCAAACTGGCACAGCTATTAAGTGATGAAGCCAGGATTTGAACTCTTAACTCCAAAATGGGCTCCCCAGGTGGTGCTAATGGTAAAGAACTTGCCTGCCAATGCAGGAGACATAGGAAACAGGTGTTAGACCCCTGGGTCGGGAAGATCCCCTGGAGAAGGAAATGGCAACCCACTCCAGCATTCTTGCCTGGAGAATTCCATGGACAGAGGAGCCTGGTGGGCTACAGTCCATGGGGTCGCAAAGAGCTGGACACAACTGAAGTGACTTAGCACACGTGTGTGCTACACATTCCCTCCGCTACAGGGACTGTTCAGTCTATTAGCCTTTATGGATATATATCCTAGTGGTTAGTGAGCATTAAAGCTGAGGTCTCCTCTCAACACTAGGGTTTATTATTGTATGGTACTCTATAAGCCACATTATTTGGCTGCTGCTGTTACTATTGCTTACCAATAAGTATCACATCTTCTACACGTTTCCCCAGGGAACCCACATCTACAAAGTCATCACTGGACGCTATAAGACATGTCCTGTTGTTTGTTGTTTAGTTGCTAAGTCGCTCTTTTGCGACCCCATGAACTGTAGCTCGCCAGGCTCCTCTGTCCATGGGATTCTCCAAGCAAGAATACTGGAATGGGTTGCCATTTCCTTCTCCAGGGGATCTTCCTGACCCAGAGATGAACCCACGTCTCCTGCACTGGCAGGTGGGTTCTTTACCAGTGAGCCACCAGGGAAGCCCTTGTCTCCCCACCCCTTTTTCTTCTTTGATTCTTGAGCTTTCTGTGTCTTTTTCAGAGAAAGGCACCTGCAAAAAAAAAGTACTATGGCAGTGGTGAGAGCAGAGAAAAGCTCACAGGGGTCCAGTCAGGGTAAAATGGCTATCTGTTAAAGAGACCTCTGTGCTACACAGGAAACAGTCCTGTCCCTGCAAATCATGAAAAGTTCTGGGCTGCGCACTGATCTCACCTCTGCTGGTTAGTCCCTTCATTCATCCGTCCTTGATGCGTCATTTACACCACAGTGGGGATCATGTCATTTCCCCCAGGAGACTCTGTCCTTCTTGCTCTACCTTTAATTATGAGCTTAATGGCTTTGCCACTTCATGGCAAATAGATGGGGAAACAATGGAAACAGTGACAGACTTTATTTTGGAAGGGCTCCAAAATCACTGCAGATGGTGACTGAAGCCAAGAAATTAAAAGACGCTTGATCCTTGGAAGAAAAGGAGCAAGCTATGACAAACCTTTAAAAAGCAGAAATATTACTTTGCCAACAAAGGTCTGTCTAGTTAAAGCTATGGTTTTTTCCAGTAGTCATGTATGGATGTGAGAGTTGGACTATAAAGAAAGCTGAGCGCCAAAGAATTAATGCTTTTGAACTGTGGTGTTGGAGAAGACTCTTGAGCATCCCTTGGACTGCAAGGAGATCCAACCAGTCCATCCTAAAAGAAATCAGTCCTGAATATTCATTGGAAGAACTGATGCTAAAGCTGAAACTCCAATATTTTGGCCACCTGATGCAAAGAGCTGACTGACTCATTGGAAAAGACCCTGATGCTGGGAAAGATTGAGGGCAGGAGAAGGGGATGACAGAGGATGAGATGGTTGGATGGCATCATCAACTCAATGGACATGAGTTTGAGCAAACTCCAGGAGTTGGTGATGGACAGGGAGGCCTGGCGTGCTGCAGTCCATGGGGCCACAAAGAGTTGGACACGACTGAGCGACTGAACTGAACAGAATTGCTCTGGACAAAGACACTCTCCCAAAGGAATCTCAAGCATTTGGGAGCAGAGGGCATGATGGTATTGGAAGCGGGGAAAGGACTTCGCTGATAGACCTGAAATCGCTCCATTCAGATGCTCCCTGTTTCCTGGCCCCAGATCAAGGGAGGCAGGTTTTCGAGGTAATGGCAGAGCACGGCCCCAGAGACAAGCCTGCGGCTGGAAAGCGAGGAAGCCCCACTCTACCTGCTGCAGCCGGGTGGCGAGGAAGCCCCACTCTACCTCCTGCAGCCGGGTGGCGAGGAAGCCCCACTCTACCTGCTGCAGCCGGGTGGCGAGGAAGCCCCACTCTGCTTCCTGCAGCCGGGTGGCGAGGAAGCCCCACTCTACCTCCTGCAGCCGGGTGGCGAGGAAGCCCCACTCTACCTCCTGCGGCTGGAAAGCGAGGAAGCCCCACTCTACCTGCTGCAGCCGGGTGGCGAGGAAGCCCCACTCTACCTCCTGCAGCCGGGTGGCGAGGAAGCCCCACTCTACCTCCTGCAGCCGGGTGGCTGGAAAGCGAGGAAGCCCCACTCTACCTGCTGCAGCCGGGTGGCTGGAAAGCGAGGAAGCCCCACTCTACCTCCTGCAGCCGGGTGGCGAGGAAGCCCCACTCTACCTCCTGCAGCCGGGTGGCGAGGAAGCCCCACTCTACCTCCTGCAGCCGGGTGGCAGTGGCCCCCGGGGCCACCGGGGGCAGCATTCCGATGGTGGTTGAGATGCCCGCAGGGGAAAACAAGACGTTGCCTTCATCCGTTTTACTCAGGTCTTTGAAAAGATCCAACCCAAACCAAGAGCTTGCTGGGGCCAGCGAATCCATGATGACTCCAGCAGGATCTGCAACAACAGCAATCAGAACCCGGCGGGCACGGTCCACTCGGCCACAGGCTTCATGTCAGGGCACCCTCTCCCACTCCTCTTCGGGCACTGAGCCAGGACGCAGGGAGTTTCACCCTCGCAGCGAAAGGCCACTTCCCAGCCCTGCTCTTGACGGGACGTGAATCGAGGGGCGTCACCGCGCCCTCTGGGCTTCTGTGTCCCAGGGAGCAGGGTGAATCCCCGAGAGGCTCTGCTCTCTCTTCTTCTATCGGAACCGCGCACACCCAGCACCCGCCTGCCCGCCGCCTCTCCCGGGCTGGCCCAGCCTGGCCCTCCGATGTCGGGCGTGTCCCGCCGAGAACAAGGCCAGGGGCTGTAGGAAGGGTTGGCCTCAGGTCCAAGCAGAGTTCTCGGATCCAGCCTCGACAAGAGCGCAGTGGCCTTCTCTGACACTCTGTTTTCTCAGTTGCTTCAAATCCAGCACAAACTGGCCAGATACACGAGCGCTCCTAAACCCCAGCCCCTAGCTGCATGCAAGTCTGACCCTGGGCTAAATGTTCCTTAAAGGGCAGTGACGTATCTCTGGTCATGGATTATTAACTGGGGGCAAAAGAGCTTCCTTTTTTATAGCTTTCTATATTATTTCAAGCTTATGCAGTGAGTTCACATTTTGTTTATCTCACAAAAATTAAATTTAAAGAGCAATTAACATTTACCAAAAATAACTAGAACATGTTTTGTATTTTCTTCATCACCAGCTAAATCTGCCTGCAATACAGAAGACCCGGGTTCAATCACTGGATTGGGAAGACCCCCTGGAGAAGGGAATGGCTACCCACTCCAGTATTCTTGTCTGGAGAATCCCATGGACAGAGGAGCCTGGCCGGCTACAGTCCATGGGGTCGAAAAGAGTCAGACACGACTGAGCGACTAACGCTTTCACTTTCACCAGCCAAATTACAACTAGTTAATAAAGAAAAATCTTAAAACAAAAATGAGGTTAAAGCCAATCAAAAGCCTACTCTGAGGGATTTTTGTTCTCAAGGGCCCATCCCTGCAAACGCACCTTACATCTGCTGTTTAAACTTCCATCTCATTCCCACGTTTCCTTGCAAGGATTTCTTGCAGGTTCACTCAAAAATAAAATGAATTAACTTACTGTCAGACAAGATAACATTGTCACAGCTGGGTAAACACTGAATTAAACAAAACCATCCCAAGGCAAATTAGGTACTTGGGATTAGTACCAAAAAAGTACTTCTTTCAAACTAACAAACATGGGGGCTCTCATAACACAGAAATCTTAAGTTGGTGCAGAAGGAACTTACCTGGTTTCTGGAAAGACAGAGGTGACAGGGCAAGGAGCCAGGAAGCATGTGCTAAATGAGTAGCTGAAGTCTTTAATTTATAGCTCTCTCTGCCTCTCCCTAGTCGTCATGGCTTGCATTTCCCGTGAAACAAGCTTTGGTTTCTCAATGGCTATTTCCCTAATAAAATTAGCATGCAAGGGTTACAACAAAACTGAGGATTGAATTTTCTGTTTCTTTCCTTCATGATCTCGAAGTTCTGCACTTGAAGTTGTCAGCAACTGTGTTGTGAATAGTATACACCTCGACATAGAGGAACAGAATTTCAATTCTCACTTCTCCAAAGGCTCTCAGACATTCTTCAGGGGCCCAAGCATAAAGAGATGTAAATTAACCAGATGACAAAATAAGACTAAAAGCAGGAATGCAACCCAGGATGAAAGGGACTGGAATGACCAAGAGAAATGAATTACATCTCATGCTGGGGGTGGGGGCAGATGGTGATAAGAGGGTCTTCCTCGCTAATGATATAGGGGACCCTCTGAAAAGAACCACTCAGACCACTGGTTTTCCACTCTGGATGCACAGCAAAATCTCCTGGGAAACTTAAAAAGAAAACTCTATGGCCAAGCGCCCCCGCCCACCCCCCCACCAGACAACTGAGTCAGCACCCTTAAGGCAGGAACAGGCGTCAGAATTTTTATCACCTCAGGTGATCCCATGTGCAGCAAGGTCAGGAAGCGCTGGTTCACAGCCAGGGAGAGCATCTGAATGAAAGCACACTTCCTAACCACAGACATACGGGGTGCTGTCCTGACAAGACCAGACTCCGCAGTCAAGCTAACTTCGCAGTTGCATTATTTGGGGTTACCAAATGCAAAGGAAGAAGAAAAGTAAGAAAGCTAACTTCCTAGAAAAGAAAGAGAAAAGGTAGTGAGAAAAACTGGAGTAGGCAACACGCAGACACCACTCTTGTTCTCAAGGGTTCTGCCCGTTCATTATGAAACGTCTCATTTTAATCCACTTACTGAACATTTGTTGAGAGTTTACTATGCACCGGCACTGGTTGTTGTTGTCTTAGTCACTAAATCGTGTCCGACTCTTTTGCAACACCATAGACTGTAGCCCGCCAGGCTCCTCTGTCCGTGGGGTTTCCCAGGCAAGGATACTGGAATGGGTGGCCATTTCCTTCTCCAGGGGTCTTTGAGATCCAGGGATCGAACCCAAGTCTCCTGCGTTTCCTGCATTGGCTGGCAGAATTTACCACTAGGCCACCAGCTGCTGGAATAAGTGCCAATAATTCATGAACATCCAACAAGCTCACTAATTTCAGGAAAACAACACAATTTTTGAAAACTCATTAGGAAATTATACCTCCAAATTCCAGCCTTTCCTGCCACCCCTAGGGTATTCCTACCGGCTCTGCTGGATCCTTAGATGATTCTCTTTGGTAAAGTGTGTGAAAGTTTGTCACCGTTGCCAGCAGCGAATCCTAGGAGGCCGTCTCAGCTCTTCCCTCTCACTTGACTGTCGTCTAAAGAAGCAGCTTAGTGAAGCAGCTGCTGAGAAATGTACGTGCCAATCTCAATATTCACAATTTGCTCAATGCAACCAAATAAATTTAAAAAACACTAAAAAAATAAAATGATTATTTTAATAAGTAAACAAAATAACAAGAAATCTTCGAGCTGGCCATAGTGCTCTATGTTTTAATGTGCCCATCAGTTGATATGTCCTAATCCCTTTCTCTGTGACCCTGGACTCTCTGTTCTATTTCCCACTTATCTCCATAAGCCCCTCTGCTTTCCCCTAAAGCGTTTTCTCTACTGCCTCACTTTCACAGGAAAACCCAGCTTTCCCCCGAAGACCACTACAGACCACAAAGTCTTCACCTAGGGATAGCCACTCTCATCTTGCAATCAGGAGGTGAGGTCCCCATTCCTTGCCTCTCTGCTTACTTATGCTTCTCCCAAGCCTTTCTTCCTTCAGTCTCCTTCAGGGTGTCCTTTAGAGATGTCCCCCATCTTGCTGAGGCATCCCTTCCCCCTCCAGAAGCCCCTTGGTCCTTGTCACATGTCTTCCTGTCCACCCTGCCTGCCGCCACCCCTCTCGCGTCTTCACATGCGTGTCAGCGGCCTCCCTGCCCCCAGACCCTCACCTTCCCTCCGGCTTGTAGCTCATGCACAGGGTCACGGTTTGGGTGCCACCATCGCCAGGAACTGTTCCTGCTATAAGCTGCTGAACTCTGCAGTTCCTCGCTTTGGTTGTGTGTGTGTGTGTGCATGCTCAATACTCTCAGTTGTGTCTGACTCTGCGATCCCATGGACTGTAGCCTGCCAGGTTCCTCTGTCCATGGGATTGTCCAGGCAAGAATACTAGAGTGGGTTGCCTTGCCCTCCTCCAGAGGATCTTCCTGACCCAGGTATCAAACCCAAGTCTCCTGCAGGTTCCTTTTGCAGGTGGATTCTTTACCACTGAGCCACCAGGGAAGCCCTCCTCTCTTTGGTTATAGATCTCATTATTGTTTTCTCTAGACCTAATTGTCGATGTCATCACAACCTCCAGTCGTTAGACCCTGCGCCCATTCCATTCTTCTGTCAGTTTCTTCCATCCTGTATCAAAATGATCCTAAAGGCAGGAAACAGATGGATGATTAGAAGATAGGAGAATGATCTCTATGCTTAGGAGCGAGGAGAGCAAAGAGTTAAGGCCCAAACCAGGGCACTAATGGTTTCCCCACCCTGCCAAGTTTTGGCACAACTTCCACATGTCTGTTACTGATACTGCCTATAAGATTATTCTTCTTCATTAAAATGCATGGATGTTCCTTGGGTCCCAATCAGATTGCTTCACCCACCACTGCTCCTGTCACCCAGCTGCTGTTTTGCCTTATAATTCATAGTCACCCTTTTGTCAGTCAAATGACTTCCAGCTCATTCCACCTACCTGGGAAGCTAGGCAGCAGCCTGCCCCCAGCCAGGCCACACCTCAGGTGTGACTCACCTGCCGACGGGTAAAAAGGACAGATGGGTCCCTTGCATCAGAATGAGGGCAGTTTTCTAGTGCAGCGCGTCCTCCAGAGCCCCATGGGGTCACAGAAGCTGGCCTCCAGTTGAGACCTCAGGGTGGGTTAACCTGCCCCTTACCCTGCCCTGTTTCTCTCTGAGGACCACTCTCCTCACCTCCACCCCACAAAGTACCTGAACAAGCATCTCTGTCTTTGGTTCTACCTGTAGGACAGCTCACCTAAGACAAGCGTGTTTTAATTATCTAGCCAAGCTCTTTCACTGTTTTTGCTTCCCCCAAATTCCTTGGCAAATCTTGTATACAGTCTCCTTTAGATAAACTCTGTATCAGTTTATCAAGGTCTGTGAAGAATCCTCTGGGGACTTCTCAGAACTGGCACATTAATGGAGCAGACATTGGCATCTTTACAGATTGAGTAGGAATCACACTCAAACTACATGTTCTTCAGTGGAGTTAATACATAGAAAGAAATGGAGAGAGAGGGAAAAAACAGTATTCTATTTATGATCAAACAAAAAACAAGTGTGTCTGCTATCACTGCTTCCATTCAAAACTGAACCAAAGCAGATAATACCACTTATATGTGAAATCTTAAAAAAAAAATAGTATTAATTAACTTATTTACAAAACAGAAATAGAGTCACAGATGTAGAAAACAAACTTATGGTCACCGAGGAAGGAAAGGGGTGGGGAGGAAGGGTAAATTGGGATGTCGGGACTGACATACATATGTCACCATTAACATAGAAAACATCACCAACTCAATGGGCATGAGATTGAGCAGACTCCTGGAGATGGTGAGAGACAGAGGAGCCTAGCATGCTGCAGTCCATGGGGTCCTGAAGAGCAGGACTTGACTTAGCAACTGAACAACAACACAGCATAAATGAATAGATACATCTGTGTGTGTGTAAGATACATATATACTCTAATAGGACCTGCTGTACAGCACAGGGAAATCCACTCAATACTCTAATGACCTACATGGGAGAAGATCTAAAAAAGAGTGGATACATGTGTGTGTGCAAGTGATGCACTTTGCTATATAGCAGAAACTAACACAAACTTGTGAATCAACCATACTACAATAAAAATTTGAAAACTGAACTAAAGAAACTTTAAGCACAAACAATTGATAAATTAAATCATTAAAGTCTCAAGACTCAAAATGAAAAAACAGAATCATTTACAAAAGAACCCACACACACATTGTAAGAATTGAAAAGTGAGTTTAGCAAATTGCTGAATGTGAAGTCAATATTAAAAAATCAAATATTTTAATATACTAGCAACATACAGTTAGAAATTGAAAATTTCTTAAATGTACAATTGAAAATATTATCAAAAAAGCATCTCAAAAAAAGCAGCTCATATTTATTAAAACTGAAAAATGTGCAAACCTGTAAATAGAAAAATATCAAACATCATATAGAAACATTAAGAAGATTTAAGAAAACAGAGGGAAATATTTTGTGGTTTGGAAGACTTGATACTGTAAAAATGTCAATTCTCCCAAAATTGATTATTATACTCTTGATCAAAATCCCAAGAGGTTTCATTTTTCAAAAAATTAACCAGCCAATTCCAAATTTATATGGAATAGCAGAGGGCCAAGAATAGCCCAAATGCTCTTGAAGGAGAAGAATCTAAGACCTGTTCTATCAGAGGGCAAGACTTGTCATTAAATAGTTAAATGTGGTTTTGGCAAAGGATAGGCCAGAACAGAGAAGGGCATGGCAACCCACTCCCATATTCCTGCCTGGAGAATTCAGTGGACAGGAACCTGGTATTAGAAAAGATTCTGATGCCGGGAAAGACTGAGAGCAGGAGGAGAAAGGGGCAACAGAGAATGAGATGGTTGGATGGCATCATTGACTCAATGGACATGGGTTTGAGCAAACTCTGGGAGATGGCGAAGGACAGGGTGCCTGGCGAGCTGTAGTCCGTGGAGTCGCAAAGAGTCAGACGTTTAAGGTTTATTTATTTGTTTTTGACTGTGCTGGGTCTTCACTGCTGCTCATGGACTTTGTCTAGTTTTGGCCAGCGGAAGCTACTCTCTAGTTGCAGTGTGTGGGCTTCTCATTGTAGGAAACATGGGTTCGATCCCTGGGTTGGGAAGATTCCCTGGAGAAGGAAATGGCAACCCACTCCAGTATTCTTACCTGGGAAATCCCATGGACACAGAGGAGCCTGGTGGGCTACAGTCTATGGGGTCACAAAGAGTCAGACATTTAACACACACATTATATTTTTAGCTCCCGAGTAGTCTTCTTATTTTTCATTCCATTCTTTCACATCTTGTCGCAGCTGTTTCAGCTCCAATTCCGTAAATGCAATGCCTTCTTAAATCTGACTCTTCAGGCCAAAAGGTTGTCTACACCCCTCTTCCGGCTCTTGTAATAAACAATTTTCTGAAATCTCAATAGTTTGATATATCCCATCCTTACTTGGCACTACTTTCTTCTATAACCCTGTAGGGTTTTCCCCTGTATTCAGTCTTGGACATGGGCTGGTTTACTCAGAACCTGTGTCAACTGACAAAACCTGTGTGGATTTCCATTGGGCCCACTGTCATGCATTTGGTTGCTTCTTAAATCCTTTTTGCCCATTTGTAGCTAAAACATTGTTTGATGTACTAATATGGATATCATTATTTATAAGCAAAATAGTGTATTAGAATAAAGGAATTTTTTAATTAGATATTAAATACGGAGAATATATTGGTAAGAGGGATGCAAATATGCAGATAAATTTTGTGGAGCTTTTATTGAGTAAGAAGAAAA